>NC_064638.1:931559021-931862052 GCF_023864345.2 Schistocerca serialis cubense
AGTTTTATGGAGTCTCTGCTCGGTCGGTCTTCAAGACATCGGGAGCATTCTGAATTTTCTTCGTGAAAATTTTAACCTGTCGGTAAAAATGTGCGTCGCAAGGCTGGAAAAGTGAAGTACACTTCGGTGGGATAATTTTGACAGTGCAGGTGCACACTTTCCTCTCACCCAGAAGATGTGATCTTATACGGTCAGATCAGTCTGCCCTCCCCACGTATCAATGATGTATAGAAATGTTTCCTGTCCCATACAAGGAAGAATCACAGATTTTAAAAAGTCTTCATACACCAGTTTCGTGAACTTCCCTCATTTCGTGCAGAACACAATCACGTTTTTAAATTTGAGGGTTAATTCATCCATTCTTTTCTGAACATTAGGGCCAAATTTTCGCGACGTTTCCTGCATACATAAAAAAAACCGTATGGGATCACCTTTCCTGATGGAGTTAGTGTGTACGAATGGCTTACCTTATTTAACTCTTTTCTCTGCACGAGAACGGTTCTCGCCCCTTTCTCAAGGAGGGACGCCTTCTACGTCGATTGATATTAACTGCCCGTTTGATCGATGACCAAACTGCTGAGGCCATCGGTCCCTAGACTTACAGTCTGCTTAAACTAACTTGTGCTAAGAACAACACATACACCCATGCCCGAGGGAGGACTCGAACCTCCGGCGGTAGGGGCCGCGCGACCCGTGGCATGGCGCTTCAAACCGCGCGGCGGCTCCGCGCGGCTATGCGAGGTTAAAATTACCCATAATTATTTTTATTTGTGTGCGGAATTCTTCCGCAGCTACTAATACTTCTTCCATCGCTGCACATTCTATGGAACTGATGAATTTCGTAATCTCCCTTTACCTGATTTTATGCTTTTGTTTCAATCGTTCGACCCAGGCCGAACTGGCCACGAAATTAAAGATATCCAATGAAAATGGAACAGCAGTGTTCATCGCCCATTGCTGTAAAGTTCTGATTGTCACCTGCTCGTGGAAGAAATTATATTATTTTCACAAGCCAACTGCTTCAGTCCGGAACCGCGCTGCTACTACAGTTGCAGGTTCGAATCCTGCCTCGGGCATGGATGCGTGCGATGTCCTTAGGTTAGTTAGGTTTAAGTAGTTTTAAGTCTAGGGGACTGATGACCTCGGATGTTGAGTCCCATAGTGCTTAGAGCCATTTGAACCATTTTTCACAAGCCAATTTCTTTCTTCAAATGTATTTGAGGCATATATTTTGATATGATTTACCTGTTCCAAATTCTGCCTCTCTTCGACGAACCGTTCATACGTCTCACGATCGACAGTGTTCCATTTATCACGAAGAGTTCCGCCTTGTTTCACATCCTCTTTCCATCGATATAGCACTGATTTATGTTTTAATTGAGAGACGCCATGGGACTGCAAATTCTTTAGGCTCCGTTTCGGATGAGCTGCTGCAAGAGCGACTGCTCTTTATTTGTAAGACAGAGGCACATAATCTGCTGGTTCATGTGCGAATTCGTCGGCGACGAAATCGCCATCTCCCTCTGCTCCTGTATACTGCAAAATAAATAGCTTTATATTATGTCGATTCGTCCGCAAGAAAGCGAGCATCCACTCAAAAGTGAAACTTGCCGCCTCATATTCAAGAATACACAGAGGACTGTCCGTGCGAACTCTGTGTATTATGAAATTACAGGATATCGCCTTTGCCAAATAAAAGGGGTGACCAGAGTTCGCACGCGACGTCCGCGCGGACAGTCCGCTTTCTGTCTGACCGAGCCTACACAATTTAAACTTCTTATAATTTCACCATTTACACTGTTTGTTGAAATTCCGTAAAAATGTCTTGTGACAACCAGAGCGACAGCACCAGCAGCAGCGAGTACTGTTTGTATAAAGCGTTTATTTTGCATTTTGTTTACGACCTTCCACTAAGGAAGGGGTTCTATTTGTGTTTATCTGCTCTGCATAGTAACTAACAGTTCTTGATAAAACTTTACGTAGTTTTCGTGTTAGATTTCTTAGTGTTTTCTTGATCGTTTAGAACAGAAAGCGCCCTAAAACCGTCTTTTGTTTGTTTCGCGGCCGTTAGCCACTAGTCACTTGAATCAGCAGTTGTCTTGTGACAGCCAGAGCGACAGCACCAGCAGCAGCGAGTACTGTTTGTATAAAGCGTTTTTGTACTTATTTGCTGCGCTTAGCTTTTAAATAGTTTTTCTGGGAAAACCTAGCGTAGTTTTCGCGTCTCGTATTTCAGTGAGTGTTTCTTGATTATCAGAGTAGCTCATCAGAAGATTATCTTGGGAATTTGTCACCGTATAGAGTAGGGTAAACATAGTCATGTGTAGGGACTGTGGTTGTTGTGAGCGGACGCAAGGAGAATTGGCCACTCTTCGTGGGCAGGTGGAGGCTTTGTCTGTTAGGCTCATCGAGCTCGAGGCGCAGGCGTCGGCTCGTAGTGGCGTTGGGGCAACTGTGGTGAGACCTATGCCTACTTCGGTGGCCTTGGAATCACATGGAACCCCTGATGTCGCTGCGTCTTCCGGCAGTGAGCATCTTACCGGTCAGCCATCACTCCAGGGTGAATGGCGGACAGTGGTGGGCTCGCGCGTGCCTGGCCGAAAGGCGAAGGTGGGATCTGGCCGCGTGGCAGCTGCCTTACCCCTTTCCAACAGGTACGGGGTGCTTCCTAGTGGTGATGACATCGTTTCCGAGCCACCACAGGGTGCCTCGCCTGTTGGGCCAGTGGCCGATTCTCCGGCAAGGTCCCGACAGTCACAGAGGGCGGGCCTATTAGTTATAGGGAGCTCCAACGTTAGGCGGGTTATGGAGCCCCTCAGGAAAATAGCGGGTAGGTCGGGGAAGAATGCCAGTGTGCACTCGGTGTGCTTGCCAGGGGGTCTCGTCCGTAATGTGGAGGAGGCCCTTCCGGCAGCTATTGAACGCACTGGGTGTGACCGGCTGCAAATAGTAGCACATGTCGGAACGAATGACGCCTGCCGCTTGGGTTCTGAGGCCATCCTTGGTTCCTTCCGGCGGCTGGCTGATTTGGTGAAGACAACCAGCATCGCACGCGGAGTGCAAGCTGAGCTTAATATCTGCAGCATAGTGCCCAGAGTCGATCGCGGTCCTCTGGTTTGGAGCCGTGTGGAGGGTCTAAACCAGAGGCTCAGACGACTCTGCGACTATAATGGTTGCAAATTCATCGACCTCCGTTATTGGGTGGAGAACTGTAGGGCCCCCCTAGACAGGTCAGGCGTGCACTACACACCGGAAGCAGCTACTAGGGTAGCAGAGTACGTGTGGCGTGCACACGGGGGTTTTTTAGGTTAGAGGGACCCCCCCTTGGGCGAAACGATAAAATACCTGACGGCTTACCAGAGAGGACATTATCATCGTTGATAAAGAATGTCCGTCCTCAGAGACCAAAAACAGGAAAAGTTAACGTAATATTGGTAAACTGCAGGAGTATCCAGGGCAAGGTTCCTGAATTAGTATCTCTTATTGAAGGAAATAGTGCGCACATAGTATTAGGAACGGAAAGTTGGTTAAAACCGGAAGTGAACAGTAACGAAATCCTAGACACAGAATGGAATATATACCGCAAGGATAGGATAAACGCCAATGGTGGAGGAGTATTTATAGCAGTAAAGAATTCAATAATATCCAGTGAAGTTATTAGCGAATGCGAATGTGAAATAATCTGGGTTAAGTTAAGTATCAAAGGTGGGTCAGATATGATAGTCGGATGCTTCTATAGACCACCTGCATCAGCAACCGTAGTAGTTGAGCGCCTCAGAGAGAACCTGCAGAACGTCGTGAAGAAGTTTCGTGATCATACTATTGTAATAGGGGGAGACTTCAATCTACCAGGTATAGAATGGGATAGTCACGCAATCAGAACTGGAGCCAGGGACAGAGACTCTTGTGACATTATCCTGACTGCCTTGTCCGAGAATTACTTCGAGCAGATAGTTAGAGAACCAACTCGTGAAGCTAACGTTTTAGACCTCATAGCAACAAATAGACCGGAACTTTTCGACTCCGTGAATGTAGAAGAGGGTATCAGTGATCATAAGTCAGTGGTTGCATCAATGACTACAAGTGTAATAAGAAATGCCAAGAAAGGAAGGAAAATATATTTGCTTAACAAGAGTGATAGGGCACAAATCGCAGAATATCTGAGTGACCACCATCAAACGTTCATTTCTGAGGAAGAGGATGTGGAACAAAAATGGAAAAAATTCAGAAACATCGTCCAGTACGCCTTAGATAAGTTCGTACCGACTAAGGTCCAAAGCGAGGGGAAAGATCCACCGTGGTATAACAATCATGTACGAAAGGTACTACGGAAACAAAGAAAGCTTCATCATAGGTTTAAGAGTAGTCGAATCATAGCTGATAAGGAAAAGCTGAACGAAGCGAAAAAGAGCGTAAAGAGAGCAATGAGAGAAGCATTCAACGAATTCGAACATAAAACATTGGCAAACAATCTAAACAAGAACCCTAAAAAGTTTTGGTCATATGTAAAATCGGTAAGCGGATCTAAATCCCCTATTCAGTCACTCGTTGACCACGATGGAACCGAAACAGAGGACGACCGAAGAAAGGCAGAAATACTGAATTCAGTGTTCCGAAACTGTTTCACTGCGGAAAATCGTAACACGGTCCCTGACTTCAGCCGTCGCACGGACGCCAAAATGGAAAATATTGAAATAAACGATATCGGAATTGAAAAACAACTGCTATCACTTAGTAGCGGAAAAGCATCCGGACCAGACGAGATACCCTTAAGATTCTACAGTGATTATGCTAAAGAACTTGCCCCCTTTCTATCAGCAATTTATCGTAGATCGCTGGAAGAACGTAAAGTACCTAGCGACTGGAAGAAAGCGCAGGTCGTTCCCATTTTCAAGAAGGGTCATAAATCAGATGCGAATAATTATAGGCCTATTTCGCTTACGTCAATCTGTTGTAGAATAATGGAACATGTTTTGTGTTCTCGTATTATGACGTTCTTAGATAATACAAATCTCCTTCATCATAACCAACATGGATTCCGCAAACAGAGATCATGTGAAACTCAGCTCGCCCTATTTGCCCAAGAAATTCACAGTGCCGTAGACACTGGCGAGCAGATTGATGCCGTATTCCTGGACTTCAGGAAGGCATTTGATACGGTTCCGCACTTACGTTTAGTGAAAAAAATACGAGCTTACGGAATATCTGACCAGGTTTGTGATTGGATTCAGGATTTCCTAGAAGAAAGAACACAACATGTCATTCTTAACGGTTCAAAATCTGCAGATGTAGAGGTAATTTCGGGAGTACCGCAGGGAAGCGTGATAGGACCTTTATTGTTTACAATATACATAAATGACTTAGTTGACAACATCGGTAGCTCCGTGAGGCTATTTGCAGATGACACGGTTGTCTACAAGAAAGTAGCAACATCAGAAGACTCGTACGTACTCCAGGAGGACCTGCAGAGGATTAATGCATGGTGCGACAGCTGGCAGCTTTCCCTAAACGTAGATAAATGTAATATAATGCGCATACATAGGGGCAGAAATCCATTCCAGTACGATTATGCCATAGGTGGTAAATCATTGGAAGCGGTAACGACCGTAAAATACTTAGGAGTTACTATCCGGAGCGATCTGAAGTGGAATGATCACATAAAACAAATAGTGGGAAAAGCAGGCGCCAGGTTGAGATTCATAGGAAGAATTCTAAGAAAATGTGACTCATCGACGAAAGAAGTAGCTTACAAAACGCTTGTTCGTCCGATTCTTGAGTATTGCTCATCAGTATGGGACCCTTACCAGGTTGGATTAATAGAAGAGATAGACATGATCCAGCGAAAAGCAGCGCGATTCGTCATGGGGACATTTAGTCAGCGCGAGAGCGTTACGGAGATGCTGAACAAGCTCCAGTGGCGGACACTTCAAGAAAGGCGTTACGCAATACGGAGAGGTTTATTATCGAAATTACGAGAGAGCACATTCCGGGAAGAGATGGGCAACATATTACTACCGCCCACATATATCTCGCGTAATGATCACAACGAAAAGATCCGAGAAATTAGAGCAAATACGGAGACTTACAAGCAGTCGTTCTTTCCACGCACAATTCGTGAATGGAACAGGGAAGGGGGGATCAGATAGTGGTACAATAAGTACCCTCCGCCACACACCGTAAGGTGGCTCGCGGAGTATAGATGTAGATGTAGATGTAGATAAAATGGAAAAATGTCAGACTATTCTGATTAAAAAAAAAAAAAGCAAAACTACGGAAGAACCCGAACACGGTACCTCCAGCGTCATATGTGTCAACAGTTGTTATGACTCCATTATTCTTGGTTGGAACAAGTTGTGTGTTTATTTGATTACACCCATAAGATATTGCATTGTACATCATTGAATTCATGAAATTAAGCGCAAATGAAACTAGACTAAGTTTCTCTGCAGAGATGACCTTTAGTTTTAGGTAAAAGCTGGGATTGTTAACCTCCTCTACACCCTTAATGTATTAATAAACTATTACCCAGTACAAAGTACAATAACAAATGTCCACATTGACAACATTCATAATATACTGCATATAGCTGAAAAAATAAAATAAAAAAGAATAAAAAAGGTTCTTGCCTCCACATTCCCATCCTTCCCCTCAGGCAAGATAGCTTGTACATGCACAATATTTACACAACACTTACTCGCAATATTCTTGAACAGTAAACTTGATTAGCAACCAATATTTTTGTAGTTAGAGTATGCTTTAGTCGCAAAGAAAGAGGAAACAAACTGATTTCTCCTGAAATAAATATTTAAAGTGAAATTTCCGCCATGAATGACAGAGAGTATTGTGAGTGTAATAACACAGCCCCTTTTGGAATCTTTTATCCTATTCCAATCTCATGTCCTCTCTCCCAAAGAGGGCATATATGTAATATTAGTAATTTACGCCAATTTAATCTGTTAGTTTGACATTATATGCATTGTGTCTCACCAGTATGTAGAATGAAGGATACATGTTTCTGGTTACCTGTATTCGAATATCGTGATAGACCGAAGATTCTTTGTGCTGTAACTTAGTAATTTACACTAAGTTAAACTGTTGTTTTGACATTGTTTACATTGTGTCTCACCAGTATATAAAATGAAAGAAACATATTGGATTAAAAACTAATGCACCATCATAATTTACACATAATACAAACTACAGGCACATGGTAGGAACAATTTTGCTATTGTAATTCTGGAGTAATTAACGATGAAAGTTCCGATATTTCCAACACATTGAGAGACACATATTTTTATGTTTTTAAACTAAAAACTACTTGCACCCCTAATAGAAATACGACACGAAGATTTTTCTTTCAGAATCAAACATGCTCATGTTCTAAATGTTGTTAATTAATAGAACTGTACTTACAACCATACAGAAATGTAAAATTTTACTCATAGAAAATTTAATTAAGTGAATCTAAGCCTTTCATTCAATAAAACTAATCGCTCTGTTCGCCTGAAAATGATAGGATGATTTTCCTTTAAGTCAGTAAAATAATATATGCATATCAGGAAATGTGTTGTTGCAATGATAAAACATATAATTTGTAGTCTTAATAGAAACAGATTGTTTCCCGTCTTTGAACAAAAGTATTAACTTTTATTTCATGTAATTTCCTATGTAATTTGGAAAGATGTATGTGAAACTCCAATTGTTAATATATAAAATTCAATATGTAACAATGACAGCAATTGTTTAAAATCACATAAATAGAGGCGATTTGTACACCGCCATTGGTAAGTTTTACTCAGACCAAATTTTATATCAAGAGCATGTAATCAAACTTTGTAAGTTTGCCACTGAACATAATGTATGTGAAATAAAATCTTTTGCGAACATGAAGCACTGAAACTTATTGAATCTATTGCATAAATCCCATGTGGCGACGCAGTAACATCAATATAAACCTATGGTAGCATCAAGAATCAGTACCTGGGATTACACAAGATACGTAATTTTTTTGGTGGGGGATATCTGTAATAAGAAGTGGTATATTGAACATTGTTTTTCTTGTGTTAAGCAACGATACACATCCCAAACTTTGCCAAAAACATTTTCTCCACGTTTTATTACATGAGGAAGATTACTATTCTTCTTCTTTCGATTTCGGCCATCTTTGGACCACGTTCAACAATTCACTTGCCCGGCTTTTTGATCTTTTTTTCTCTCTTCCCAATATTTCCTCATCATTTTCGAGTGGTTCCTCCTCCGCTCTTCCGACCATTTCCTGTTATTATTCTTTAGTTTCGTTTCTTCTGGAAAACACTTAATTTCGTTCACTATTTGTCTAAACTTTTCCCTGTCCCTGATTGACTCACGGGTGACATTAAAATAGGCCAAATCCTTTTTCACCATCTGTATCCATTTATTGTTGGTTTTTTTGTTCCTGTTACTATGTTCAAACACTTTTCTTGTTAGTCTGTTTCCATCCATCCTCGACAGGTGACCATAAAACGTTAGTCTGCGTTTACGCATTGCCTCACTCACTTTCTCAATAGTTTTGTATATTTCCTTATTACTCTTTAGCTTGTACTCTTCTCCAATCTTTCTCGGTCCTAATATTTTTCTCAAAATTTTCCTTTCTTTCTTTTCCATGTTTTCTATTTCCCCCTTTTTGTTAAGAGTTAGGCACTCCGATGCATACAGGCATTCTGGTCTAATGACAGTTTTATAATGTCTTAATTTAGCTTGAATCGAAATGTTTTTTTTGTTATATATGTCTTTGGTTTTTCGAAAAGCAAATTCCATTTTCCTTGCTCTCGCCTGGTTTGCACTCTTGTCTAAACCATTCACTTGAATTATTTCACCTAAATACTTAAATTTTTCTACTCTCTTAATATTGCCGTATTTAGTAATAAGATTTTTCTTGTTATTTCTATGATTAGACATATACACGGTTTTTTCAAATGAAATCTGCAGTCCAGCTCTGGCCGAAACTTCTTGTAGTTTCTGCAGGTAGTTCTGAGCTATTTCTTCGTTTTCTGTAACTATTGCCAGATCGTCTGCAAAAGCTAAACAGTCCACTTCTATTTTTTCTTTTTTTGTTCCAATTCTGATGTCATTCTTGGTGCCTTTGAGTTCTTCTTTCCATATTCTCAATATCTTTTCCAGTACGCAGTTGAAGAGGATTGGGGATAAACCATCACCTTGTCTAACACCTGTTTTAATTTCGAACTTCCTTGAAATTTCACCCATAAATTTAACTTTGGCCTTACTGTTTGTTAGCGTCTATTTGATAATTTGAATTGTTTTCTTATCGACCCCAAATTCTTCCAATACTTTCAGTAATGTTTCTCTATCTACCGAGTCGTATGCTTTTTTGAAATCTACAAATACTATTGCAAATCTCTGGCCTCTTGAGATTCTGTAACGAATTAGTGTTTTCAGGTTAAATATTTGTTCAACACAGGATCTACCTTGTCTAAAACCTGCTTGATATTCACCTATTTTTTTATCCAGAACTGGCTCCACGATTTGAAGTAATTTCCTTGACAAAATTTTGTATCCTACTGGTAGTAGCGAGATCCCTCTATAATTATTAACATTCATCTTATCCCCCTTTTTGTGTAGTGGGTGTATCAGGGCACACTGCCAGTCTTCAGGAATTCTTTCTTCGTCCCAGATCTTCTTAAACATATGTTCCAAAACTTGTGGGAGGTTGGTATCCATTATTTTTAGGATTTCTGGTACTATGGAGTCTTCACCTGGGGCTTTATTGTTTTTTAGACTGTGTATTATGTGTTTTATTTCTTCAGCGTCTGGAGGTTTTGACTCGGTATTAGTATTTCGGTGGTTTTCAAAACTCATTTTATCTTTGGGTGGTTCACAATTTAGTAGATTCTCGAAATATTTTGCTAATATTTCACAATTAGTCTTGTTTGTCAAACCTAGCTTGTTCTCTTCATCTTTAAAACATAAATTTGGGGATTGGTATTTGGTTAGCTGTTTTCTAAAAGTTTTGTAGAAATCTCTAGAATTATTTCTTTTAAAGTCTTCCTCAATCTGTTCTAGGTTATCCTGAAATTGTCTTCTTTTTTTATTACGGAAAAGCTTGGCTGTTTCTCTTCTCTGGATTTTAAAATTGTCAAGATCTTGAGGATCTTTTGTGGAGTTCCATTTCTGCCACAATTTCTGTCTCTTCTCCAGGTTCTCATCACATTCATTGTCCCACCATGGATGTCTTCTTACTCTTTTCACGAGACAATTTTCTTTTGCTATTTCAACTATTTCGTTTTTGATCTCCTCCCATCCCGCTTCCTTGTTTATTGTGGATATGCCATCGCTATCTTTGTGCAATGCTCTTTGAAACCGTTGTTTAATTTCTTCATTTTTTAATGTTTCTGTGTTATTTTGGAATTTTGTAAAAGGTTTTCTTCTCTTTTCGAAATGGGAGTGGTCTGAATTTAATCGTAGTCAAATAGTGGTCTGAATCAACGTCAAGGCTTTTCAGCACTTTAGTGTTTTGAATTTCTTCTTGACAACGAAGTGAGATAGCCACATGGTCAATTTGGAATTCTCCGAGAAGTGGATTTGGTGATCTCCATGTTTTAGTTTTTCGGCTCAGCTTTTTGAAATGTGTTGTCATTATTTTCAAGTTGAAATGCCTACATACCTCTATAAGCCTTTCTCCATTTTTTGAAGTTCTTTTGTGACCTGGGAAGAGGCCTACTGTTCCATGGTATTTTTTCTCCCTTCCTATTTGTGCGTTAAAATCGCCTACTAACATTTTTATGTTCTTCTTTGAGCATCTATCCAGTTCCATTTCAAGTATCTCCCAAAATTCTTCAACTTTCTCCGGGTTATTTTTGTTGTCCTGGTTTATGGGTGCATGACAGTTGATTATAGAGTATCCTTTGTTTTTACATTTAATCTCAAGAATGGATAGTCTCTCAGAACTCGAGTAGAGGAAGATTACTATGACCCTCCAAAAACCTTAAAAAATGGTTCAAATGGCTCTGAGCACTATGGGACTCAACTGCTGAGGTCGTTAGTCCCCTAGAACTTAGAACTAGTTAAACCTAACTAACCTAAGGACATCACAAACATCCATGCCCGATGCAGGATTCGAACATGCGACCGTAGCGGTCTTGTGGTTCCAGACTGCAGCACCTTTAACCGCACGGCCACTTCGGCTGGCTCCAAAAACCTCAAACAACTGGCAAATATTCCCAATGCAGCCTGTGCTTTAAGAACTCCATCTGTGGACATGAGATTTAATAACATCTCGCAAAAGATAAGCTACAGTAACAAACCAGATAAGCAATCAGCATCTGAGACGTTTAGCAACTTAATTACCTCAATATCACATCAGGACAGCAAGAAGGAAGATGTGGACCACCTGATGGTGTTTGTGCTCAACAAAAAGCGGGTTCCTCATAGGGAAGTAAAGATGGTTCCATCAGAACAAGACCCTTCCAGTTTCTCAGGCAGGAGAAGTAAGAGTCATAATAAGGTTAGTCAGTTTATCAGAGACATAAAATCAACATCCGAAGGTAACCCTGAGCGGAATTCTACACGGACAGATACTCAACTTGTAACGATTCATATGGGTTTTATTCCCATTCATCAAACTGTCAGCTATATACTTCAGGAGAGTTCCACACGTTTTCAGAGACCTCCTAATTTTTACAGACCTACTGATACCGGACTGTTTGTGTTAAATATGGAAAGGCTGCACAAAAACATAGGTCATTTGCACCCAATGGCTTTAGGGAATCTTTTCGACATTCCTTCCGTTGGCAAAAATAAAGTAAAACTAAAACCTTTTACCAAAGACTTTTTTTCAGTTAATGAAAAATTAATAAAGAACAAAAATATAGAAATCTACATTCCCTCCTCTGTTGTTCACCTAAAAGGAATAATTAGAAAAGATGATACGTATGTTGTATAAGTAGAGATTTTCGAGATTGTACAATTTTTTCTCCGACTTATTGGCGTGTGCAGAATTACCAAGAAATAAGGTTCAGATCAAACAGTGATATCACAAATCTGTAGGTTTACTTTTGATTCACAACCGTTACTGGAGTCAGCGTCAATACACGGAAAGAGATGTCTTGTTGACTTACATATTCAATCTGTCAGTCACTGTTATAACTTTCTTCTACACTTTAGCAAACAATGTTAATCATAGTTAAGATGTGTAAGGTGTAGTGGACAGCATCCAGTGGAAGCCTGCTCTTCTCCCACTGTTCTATGTACACACTGTGCATGCCATCATATATCCACAGTAGGTCATGCCCAGAATACCAAGTTAGACGACGAGATCAAGAACTCATCACATACAATAAAACAGAGTTCAAAGATGTGCTGAATACAGCTCGCTCTCCTGCATATGCTTCTGTCACAGGAAAACGTCAGCCATTTCTAGCTATGTTCGGTATTTCTTCTTCACCAACTGCCAGCATTCCACATATTAAAAATTCTTAACTACTCCCAGCACTGCCAGTCACAAACATACTGGATTCTCAAGGGTGGTTACTGAAATGATGTACACAACTGGAGATAGTACAACAGACTAACAAACCACATCAGACTTTTGGGAACCAGACGGAAAGCTTAAAACTATTCCCACCACTGCCAGACACAAACATACTGGATTCTAAAGGTGATTATAGAGATGATCTACGACATCTGGAAATGGCAGAACAGACTAACAAATCATCAGACTCTTGGTAACTAGACGGGATGTCTAAACTTGCAAAAATGATCGAGAAAATAATAAAAGTGATTGATATGATAATACAAAACACGAGACAAAATTGGAACATAAATGTAAATGTCGTCTGACTATGGCCTCCCGTCGGGTAGACCATTCTTCAGGTGTAAGCCTTTCGATTTGATGCCACTTCGGCGACTTGTGCGTCGATAGGGATGGAATGATGATGATTAGGAAAACACAACACCAAGTCCCTGAGCGGAGAAAATCTCCGACGCAGTCGGGAATCAAACCCGGACTCTTAGGATTGACATTCTGTCACGCTGACCACTTTTTTATTTTTATTTTTATTTATTTTTTTATCGTTGGGTTTGGTCGTTGCGGACGTCACATGAGATCCGTCAAAGTTCGTTTTTGTTGATCCTTCCAGTCAGTTTTTTATTACAGAGGCCGGCTGACCGAACACACTTAGGTACCGTCCAGCGCCACTGAGCTACCGGGGGCGGACAATAGGGACATGAAGGAAAATGATACCAGGGAATTAATAATGGGCACATTTTAGTCTCATTAACTTTAAATCATGAAACTTTTACAAATGTTACAATGGAATGCAAGGTCAGTAAACCCTAACATAAAAAAAACTTACAAAGGGAGTTACTTCTCAAACAGCTTGATACAGTTATTTTATGTGAAACATGGTTCAAGTCACGATATAGTGTTAGAATAATAAACTATTCTGTCGTAAGGAAAGAGCGTCTACATGTGAAGGGAGGCATTGCCATTTTAATAAAAAATACTATTTGACAACAAGATAATTACACTCCCTTGAAGAAATGACGAAACCGAAATGGTTGCAGTACAAATTCAAGCGGCAGTTAATCTTTTTACAATGGTCTCCGCATACATTGAGGTGATAGAAGTCATGGGATACCTGCTGTTATTATGTCGGATCTCCTCCTGCCTGGTATAGTGCAGCAACTCGACGTGGCATGCACTCAACAAGTCGTTGGAAGCCCCTGCAGAAACGTTGGACCATATACTGCCTCTATAGTCCTCTGCAACTTCGAAACTTTTGCCGATGCAGGATTTTGTGCATGAACTGACCTCTCGATTATACCCCATAAATGGTCGATGCGATTCTGTCGGGTGATCTAGGTGGCCAAAACTATTCGCTCCGATTGTCAAGAATGTTCATCAAACCAGTTGCGAACAATCGAGGCCCAGTGATACGGCACATCGTCATCCATGAGAATTCCATCATTGTTTGAGAACATGAAGTGCACGAATGGCTGCTAATGGTTTCCAAGTAGCCGAACACAATCATTTCCAGCCAAGGATCTGTTTAGTTCAACCGAAGGACCAAGTCCATTCCACGTTAACACAGCACACACCATTATGGAGCCACCAGCGGCTAGCACAGTGCCTTGTTGACAACTTGGCTTCGTGGGGTCTGCGTCACACTTGAACGAGAGGAGAGGAGTCATGCTGCAGGCAATACTGTGCTGCTAGCAAAGGCACTTGCGTCGTCCATCTGTTACCACAGCCAATTATTGCCTAATTTCGCCACACTGTCCTAACGGATACGTTCGGCGTACGATCCACATTGATTTCTGTGGTTACTTCACGCAGTCTTGCTTGTCTGTTAGCACCAACAAACCTGCGCAATTGCCACTATGCTCGGTTGTTAAGTGAAGGCTGCCAGCAACTGCGTTCTCCATGGTGAGAGGCAACCCTTTTGTATTTTTGACACACTCTTGACACTGTAGATCGGGGAATATTGAATTCCCTTACAATTTCCGAAATGGAATGTCCCATGCGTCTAGCTCCAACTACCATTCCGCGTTCAAAGTCCGTTAATTCCCAACGTGGAGCCATAATCACGTCGGAAACCTTTTTACAAGAATCACCAGAGTACAAGTGACAGTTCTGTCAATGTACTGCCCTTTTATAAGTTGTGTATGCGATACTAGCACCATTTGTATATGTGTATATCGTTATTCCATGACTTATCACCACAGTGTAAGGCTCCCCACAATTGTGGAGGATGACTGGAGACATTTAATTAATAAAATCAGGCCTCCTTTTATAATGAGTGGAGACCTGAATTCTTACCATGCTGTGTGGGGTGGAGACTGGACTGATAGAAGTGGTAGAGCTTTGATGAACATTGCTGTTGTTGTGGTCTTCAGTCCTGAGACTGGTTTGATGCAGCTCTCCATGCTACTCTATCCTGTGCAAGCTTTTTCATCTCCCAGTACTACTGCAACCTACATCCTTCTGAATCTGCTTAGTGTATTCATCTCTTGGTCTCCCTCTACAATTTTTACCCTCCACGCTGCCCTCCAATACTAAACTGGAGATCCCTTGATGCCTCAGAACATGTCCTACCAACCTATCCCTTCTTCTGGTCAAGTTGTGCCACAAACTTCTCTTCTCCCCAATCCTATTCAATACTTCCTCATTAGTTATGTGATCTACCCATCTAATCTTCAGCATTCTTCTGTAGCACCACATTTCGAAAGCTTCTATTCTCTTCTTGTCCAAACTATTTATCGTCCATGTTTCACTTCCATACATGGCTACACTCCATACGAATACTTTCAGAAATGACTTCCTGACACTTAAATCTATACTCGATGTTAACAAATTTCTCTTCTTCAGAAACGCTTTCCTTGCCATTGCCAGCCTACATTTTATATCCTCTCTACTTCGACCATCATCAGTTATTTTGCTCCCCAAATAGCAAAACTCCTTTACTACTTTAAGTGCCTCATTTCCTAATCTAATTCCCTCAGCATCACCCGACTTGATTAGACTACATTCCATTATCCTTGTTTTGCTTTTGTTGATGTTCATCTTATATCCTCCTTTCAAGACGCTGTCCATTCCCTTCAACTGCTCTTCCAAGTCCTTTGCTGTCTCTGACAGAATTACAATGTCATCGGCGAACCTCAAAGTTTTTATTTCTTCTCCATGAATTTTAATACCTACTCCGAATTTTTCTTTTGTTTCCTTTACTGCTTGCTCAATATACAGATTGAACAACATCGGGGAGAGGCTACAACCCTGTCTTACTCCCTTCCCAACCACTGCTTCCCTTTCATGTCCCTCGACTCTTACAACTGCCATCTGGTTTCTGTACAAATTGTAAATAGCCTTTCGCTCCCTGTATTTTACCCCTGGTAATCGTCAACTATTGATCACCCACTATGATTTCCTTCTCCGTTCTGCCGACTTTCCATTATTGATATTACAATTTGCCCACCATGCTTCACTGATATTACTAACAGACATGTCAAAACTGATAACATGGGATCTAATCACCTGGCAGTAGCGATTCAAATGTGTGTGAAATCTTATGGGTCTTAACTGCTAAGGTCATCAGTCCCTAAGCTTACACACTACTTAACCTAAATTATCCTAAGGACAAACACACACACCCATGCCCGAGGGAGGACTCGAACCTCCGCCGGGACCAGCCGCACAGACCATGACTGCAGTGCCAAGACCGCTCTTCTAATACTGCGCGGCCAGCGATTCATATAAACAGAGAGTTATATACTAGGCACATATGTTATGCTAACAGTAAACGGATATTTAAAGAAGCTAATTGGAACCCATACAGATGCACAGTTACACAGTCAATTGAAACCCCATAACATGACAAATGGAAGATAGACGATTATCAAGTATTAACAGATTCTATAGAAACAGCAGCTCGAATCAGCATTTCACAGAAAAAAGAGATCATGGTCATGAAACACCGTTCCCCTCCTTGGCAGAATCCAGCGTATTCACGGGAATTGGCAATACTGCTACAGATGAACTCAATGAAGCCAGGAAACCTTCAAGACGCACATGTTCAGATATAGATTATATTCATTATTCGATGCTAGAGAACATGCACATTGTAGGAAATAATTGCTTCTGAACGGTTATAGTCGTTACTGGATGATACAGGATCTACCCCTGTCCTGGACAAAGCAAGTAATTTTACCAGTATTAAAAACAAGAACAGACCCTAAAGTCTACTATAGCTATCGATTGATAGTGCTATCATCTGTCGCAAAAACTCTGAATGGGAGTCTAGGATAGTGGCTATAAAGCTGTCAAATGTCCCAGTGTCAATATATATTCAGAAAAAGGAAGGGAACCACAGACAATTTGTTGTATTCACTCACTATGGATATATAAAACTGCATTGCATAAGAAACAAACTGCGGTCGCAGAGTTACTCGATGTAAAAGGAACATACGACTATGTACATATTTCCCGTCTCTTAGCTAAATTAGGAGCAATTTTAAGTCCCTTACTACACATCCCTTACACGCACGGATTAGGAAACTCAATTTCTCTGACTTTAAAAATTTTGCAATGTGGCTATGATACATGTGTATATTCCACAGCCAAACTGAATGCGCTTATATCTATAATTGACACATATAAATGCTGTTATATTGCTAGAGAAGGCCGAAATGCACGCTATAAGCTCACGCAGGATGGCGTGAGGTCTGCAACAGGATACGGAATGAATGCTATAAAGAAAAGTACGTAGCTGCTGGAATACTTAACTTTAATCCATCATTTGTATACATCGTTCTTGATGAGACATGCTTCATACGATAACTTATCAATTGCTATGGTGCCTTGCTAGGTCGTAGCCATTGCCTTAGCTGAAGGCTATTCTAACTATCTTCTATGCATATAAGCGAGGCTTCGTCAGTGTTGCATCGCTAGCTAAGTCGTCCGTACAACTGGGGCGAGTGCTAGTAAGTCTCTCGAGACCTGCCGTGTGGTGGCGCTCGGTCTGCGATCACTGACAGTGGCGACACGCGGCTCCGACATGTACTAATGGACCGCGGCCGATTTAAAGCTACCACCTAGCAAGTGTGGTGTCTGGCGGTGACACCACAAATGCATGTTCACTAGTGATCACAAGATCTCGGCGGAGAAATCAATGATGGTCCCATTTTCTAAATCGATTGATGTTAAGGCAAATGACCAAGTTTTTTTGGGGGGAATTACAGTTTCAAGAATCAATCTCAGTTTAGAAGCCTATGAAAGGCAAATGACCAAGATTTTTTTGGGAATTACAGTTTCAAGAATCAATCTCAGGCTACAATCCTGTGTAAAATTTTTAATTCAAAGTGGAGCTGGGCGCGTCGTATTGGAGCTTCGATTATTGAATGTGAACATGATGTGAATAAAATTCGCTCATGCACCTGCATCTGCTGAAGTGCACATCAAAGTCTCCTCAACATGTACTGAGACATTATTAGATCCCACATCGATTTTGGATATATACTGTATCACACTGGTACACAGGACACCTTGCTAAATTAGAAACTACAATTCAGAGCCATTCGTTCCTGCTAAGGAGCAATCCGATCGACATCTACAAATGCGCTAGTAAGCGGAGGCAGAGGAGATGCCCCTTAACGTTTGACGACAAATGCTTGCTGATAAATTTTTTATTCAAGGCGTGGTACGAAAGGACAGCTCAGTCTATAAAAATACAGACTGCATTCAATGTATCAGGGCAGCTTCTAATGGAAGAATTAAAAAGCCTCCAATCTGCTCTAGTTTTAACACGTGGTCCCACACAACTTCAGATATTAAATGCTAAAATCTGTTACCAATGTTTGAGTACGATCTAGATGTAGTCGGCTTTCAAGTACCATTATATTATTTTAAACGGATCGCTTGGGATAATACATTTAATGAACTCAACTTCTTCCTACCTTAAAGGAAAGTGGCCAGATTTCACGTGTCTTTATCAACAGCTTTGTAAGAGGAATGTGATGCATGTTTGTGCTTCTGTTTGTCCACAGCTCCCAAGTCCAGAAGATATACAGATTACTGAAGACAGCTTCAATATTCACAGCAGAGGCCGTGGTACTTCAAGGCCTAAAATTTGTATGTTCCACTTCACTCTCCAGGATTTTGCTTGTATCAGATTCCCAGAGTGTTCTCAAAAACACTGAGCATCAGTGCTGGAACAAATCACCTAACCGATATATTCTGGATGTCATTAAGGAAATTAATCGCTTTCATAAAAATGACAAATTATTAATCTTCCTACGGGTACTTTTTCACACTGGTATATAATACGAGGAAATGGAAGTCTCAGCTAAACAAGTGGTATCAACATGCAGTATGTTTGACTACAAAAGACTGTATACAAATTATGTGCATGACGTCGTGCATCTTGCTCTTCTCGAACGGCAGGAGATATAAACAACAAAAACGTAGTTTTACGCCCCACTACTGTCTCAAGTCAAAAGGGCTCAATTGAACCATTTTACGACAACCATAATTCGTTTCGCATAAACCATTTACCTTCCAACCTCATTTATAGTGAATTAACATAGTTCTTTCTGAGTGTAATTTCGAGACAGCCACTAATGTAAATCTCGCTCTCTTTTCTTGTACCAAGTTTAATAACGAATGGAAGAATTTTATTAAATCGACACACTCATTGCGTTATCAACTTCATCTAGCAGCTACTCACTTATGACCCTCTAAAGATATTCATCTATATACAGTAATTAGTAATTTCACTAAGAAGATTGGAATAAATCTATAGGACAGGTATAGGTTGAAGTTAACTTTACTGCGTATTACTGATATGATCCTTTATATTTTATGCTCTACTGGATACTCGATTCGATACAAAAATGTATATTTGGTGGCTAAGTAGAAACGATTCTCTTAACACCAAATAATGATTCAAAAGTATTCATCCGACCACGGCTCTTTACGATTACGGTATTGTTTTTCACCATTATGCATTTGATCATGTACCTTTCGGCAGGTAATATTCTTTGCACGAATGATTAGCAGTTAGTTTTTTTCGGAAAGTAGACGATAAATTCTGAGAACTTCTGAAATTAAGAAAAGTACTAGTTTATTAGCATATGTAGTATATCGAGTAAACAAATCAAAAGAAAAAAGAAATCTACAAGTACTTAAAGTTAAAGATACGTATCGGTGTGTAAAGTTAAATCACATCTTTACACTACTTTCATTGAGAAAATATTAAAGTCGTTGTTACGTCTAACAATTCACTAGTCTAAACAAGAATACCTGCGTTTCAAAATACTGTACGTCCGCAGCTTGAATTTTTAAGGACAGGAAAAGGTAAATCTTCTTCTCACTATTAAATACGCTTCTGCATAACTTTCGAGAACATAGTAATATGTGAGCCATTCTTAGCTAAATTTTATAGAGCCTGTTTTTATGGAGATGACGTGTTGCAGTACGGGTGTTGATTCAGGAAGAGAAATTCGTTGCTTGTGTTGCTGAGATAAATAGGTTTGGGCTATGCTGGAAACTGTAGAGCAGTAATCAGAAATTTGCACTGCCAGTTCTTATGCAGGCCTATTTGGTGTATAAAGTAATTAATTATTGGACTACTTAAATTTATTATTATGAATTTAGTCTTATCATAACTACATGGGTTGCTCATACAACAGACTAAAACCAGACAATTTATTACAAACAACACGAGGGAAAATTTAAGAGTGCCTATTCGTGTTCTGCTTGGGTCTGCCTGAAAGTCAAATATCGCGAATAAGATGCTGAGCAAATTACGTATTTATAAAGTGTTACGAATTTGTACATCTTTTTTATTCAGTGGGACGTGCTGCATCTGGATCCATCGGAAGGTGTATAAATTATGACGGAATTGCGAAGTGGTAGGCTTCGGTTATACGGTTATGAGGTAAATTTTTATACAACAGTATTGGACGATGCCGATATATAAAAGCGCTAACGTCGATGTTTAATATTAAAATGAACGTCCACAGTCAGTTAACTCCATTTTATGTGAACGTATTAGTGTGATGGTTTTGCTTATTAATGGTTGCAGCTGCCTGTACTTTCGTATTGCCGTACTGGTGCATCCGGATGTCTGTGAGTGTAGATTCCAACCTTTTTATTAGCCTGGAAAAAAGTATTTGCGTGTATCTTTAACAGCGTTTCTGATCTTTTGTGTGCTCATTGGAACTGAGAAACCACGGTAGCAATAAAGAAAAGCCTGCAACAATCACAGTGGAGGTTATAACCATCCTATCTATCATAGCCAGGAGATTGATGTCATAGACAACGAAATGCGTGAGAGACTGCTGCAGTGCGTATGACTTTTACATTTATTACTTCTCTTATACTAACTCTATTCGCAACACATTTTGCAGACAGTATCCACATATGTCGCTAAACGTACCTGTCACGTTATACCATTATGTGGCACAGGAGATACCCTATGACATTATAAACACTGAGATGCATGGAAAACCTCGGCATTATGCATGACGTTTTAATCTGTTACGTCTTTGTTACTCACTCTGTTCGCATCATACTTCGCTGACAGTATCCAATTATGCTTCTGAATGTTCCTACACAAGTATGTCATTGTACAACACAGTTCAAGAGGTATGACGTCGTAAACACTGAGATGCGTGAAAATGCCGCATTATGTCGAAGTGTTAATATTCGTAGGCGTATATTTATTGTGTACTACTAAGAGATTCCTGCAGTCGAGTCGGATAAATTATAGTGTCCGATTTCACTCGTCGGCTTTGAGCAATGACGTCGACGTAAGGCAAAGACGGTATCTACAGGCAATCTATGAAAGCAAGGGTTCATACTCGGAAACAAACGAATGTAGCATACGATAAAATTACAATCACGTTCACGCAGTTATTTACTTAGTAATGAATTATATCTAAACGAACTGAAGATAACGAATGTAATTAAGTACAAGCATTAAAAACAAATTTTCATGTCTGATAAGAAGTATTCTCGTAATTTACGTGAGTAGAAAAGCACATAGAACCTTCAAATTGCATTACTATAAAGCGCATGAACCATGAACCATGGACCTTGCCGTTGGTGGGGAGGTTTGTGTGCCTCAGCGATACAGGTACTATAGGTGCAACCACAGCGGAGGGGTATCTGTTGAGAGGCCAGACAGACGTGTGGTAAATGATGATGGCGTCCTCTTGGGTAAGATATTCGGGAGGTAAAGTAATCCCCCAAGGTTCCCCGGGCAGGGATTACGCATGAGGACGTCGTTATCAGGAGAAACAAAACTGGCGTTCTACAGATCGGAGCGTGGAATGTCAGATCCCTTAATTGGGCAGGTAGGTTAGAAAATTTGAAAATGGAAGTGGATAGGTTAATGTTAGATATAGTGGGAATTAGTGAAGTTTGGTGGCAGGAGGACAAGACTTCTGGTCAGGTGAATATGGGGTTATAAATACAAAATCTAATAGGGGTAATCCAGGAGTAGGTTTAATTAGGAAAAAAAAAATCGGAGCGTGTAAGCTACTATGAACAGCAAAGGGAATGCATTATTGCAGCCAAGATAGACACGAAGCCCACATCTACCACAGTAATACAAGTTTATACACCATATAGCTCCACAGATGTCTAAGAGATCGATGATATGTATGATGAGATAAAAGAAATTATTCAGATAGTGAAGGGAAACAAAAATTTAGTAGTCATGGGGGACTGGAATTAGATATTAGGAAAAGGAATAGAAGGAAAAGTAGTAGGTAAATGGTGAATATGGAATGCAGGTAAACAGGGGTATACGACCAGGGACAACCGGGAGATCCGGGAAAAACCCGAGAATTTTTTCATCGGGGAGAAAACCAAGAAAAACCCGGGAATTTTTCATTGTTTTAGTTTTCAGTTAAATTTTTGTGATTTTGAGTGGTAAGAACCAATACTCTAACAAAGGATATTACTGTACCCCGCTACTGCAGAATAACAGTGCAGCAACGAAAAAAGAAAAAAAAAAACTTACGTTGCAAAGGAAATGCGCCGTATACAACAACAAAACACAGTGCTCATACAAGCGTCTGCCAACAGCAAAATGTGTCAAATGCTTTTGGAAGACAATGCAATGCTTCATAACAACAAACTGCCTGCGATGAGCGTGACGTGACAACTGTTTGATTCCTTTGAGCAGTTGCGGGCGGGCTCTTATGCATGCGTAGTTGAATCGCTTATGAGTAGTACCATCTCCCGCTTCTTGTTACAGAAGTGTGGCTTGATGCCACTACCCAATATTGCCCCGGTTCGGAAATATAGTAAATCCGGGCCTGATGCACAGAGCGGTCTGAGTTGTGGGGAGGTGGGTCGTCTCCACGTGACCTGTGTTTACGTTCAGTGATTTTGTTGTGAGCATAAAATTCTACTAATTATACTTAGATGATACCAAAACACTTTGCTACTACATCTCTCATTATACTGGTTCCACAGGATTTCTAAAAATTGGCTTCCTTTACTTTCAATAATATCACGCAAATCTAATTCTTTCACAATATTTTCACTTTTGTTATCACCACTTTGATTAACCATGAACTGATCAGGACAGACATGTAACAATTGATTTTCAGCTGTCACTTCACTACTCTTATCATATTCCTTTGCTTCATCACCACAACTATCATCAAGTTTCAACACTTAATTATTTATTTCAATAAAAACATTGTACTCGCATTCTGGTTTGCTTACCATACTTTTCACATCAATAATACTAACATCATCAGTACTATGGTATACTTTACTACCAGTTTCATCTATTTCTCTCTGTTTCTCACTTTTTATGGGTGATTCCTTTTCCTGTTGCTTAGGTTTATCATCAGCTGACTCACTATTACCTTCTTGTGTGAACAACCACCCCAATTCTGAACTAAAACATTTATTACTCTCTTCATTATTACTTTGCTCTCCCCTTTTTGCCCAGCTGTAAAAATCACTTAACATCTCCTCATCCAGAATTGAATCAGAACTTTGATCTCTCCTATGTTTATTTTGTGGTGGTCTTCTGTGCCACATAGCATCCCAATTTTTTTTATCAAAACTTATATAATTCACTTGATATTCCTGGTTTTTAACCTGTTTGTTAATGGTACAGTTATTTACACTATTTGGTTTTGTGTGAAAGTTAGTGGTCCTATTATGTTTAAATCTGTTCGCCCCAAAGCTGTGGACCCTCATTGAGGCGGTCCGGAGTTTTCCGGATGGCTACCTCTATTGTCACTCCTCCAATTTGTATTCATTCTGTTGTTACCTTCCCATCTGTTGTTCCTCGTTACACCATTGTTTTCACAGTTTCTCCCTCTCCCATTACCATTGTACTCTCTTGTTCTATCATATTGCTGTTCATTCCGAAAATCTCTATCATCCCTTCTAGGGTTCTCCCCACGGTAATCAGAACTCCACCTCCCACTGTAATGGTTTCCATTACTAAACTGTTGCACATTTCTCTCCATTGCCCTGTCTAATTTGTCTATATATTTTAAAAACTGGTCTGAACAGTCGTCAGGTTCATGCACTAATTCCCACTGTATTCTTTCAGGTAACCTTCTTTTAAGGGCATCAATTTGTGTCATTTCGTTGAAGGGTTTATCTAGATGCATCAATTTCCTAAGTTGATCCCTGCAAAAGTCTTTCACTGAGTGGTTTCTGCCCCTGAAACTAGGCCCATTTAAAAATTCACTTTTTATCCTACCCTGTTCAGTCTCAGACCAAAACTTATTTAAGAAACTCTTCTTAAAATCATCATATGTTTTCCACCCATCAAAATGTTGGTTTGCTCAAGACAAAGCTTCTCCCTCAAGATATTTTTTGACAAATTTAATCTTTAGATTATCAGACATACCAGGAACAAGATTGTCAGAGCAATGTTGTAAAAAGTCTACAGGGTGTAAATTATCACAAGGAAAACTTTTTACAGGTGAATTACCCCACACACTTCCACCATTCATACATAAATTTCTAGACACAAAATTATCTTGCATTTCTGTGAATCTCTTGTCTATTACACTTAAATTACATGTTACAGACTCTTGTATCTTATTTAATTCAGCATCTAAGGAATAAACTTTTGATTCTGTATCTAGACTTAATTTGTCTACCCTCTCCTCCACAGTTCTTTGAGCTGAGGTTAACCTTTCAATCTCTTTTCCCTTGACTTGAGCTGACTGTGGCCAATTTATTTTCTAAGGTCACAAACTTATTTTCTATAGCCTCAATTGCCCTTCAAACTTTCTCCTAATTGAAGTTTTAAAATTGAGATTTCTTCTTTCAGTACATCACCATTGCTTTTCATTTTTGCTTCCAGCAATTCACTAGTTAAGTTTAATTTCACTTCTAGCGATTAACTGGATGCATTTATTTTCAATTCTAGAAATTCACTATTTGAATTCATTGCCATTGTTAATTCGGACTGCATTTGTCCCATTCTGGCAAAGAGTAACCTTACCCAGTCCTGTTGATCCGGTTTTCTTTCGGTTTGTGAGTCATCGGGATCGTGACTTACACTACACACGTTCGAGTCTAACATCTCTCCCACTTCCTTTTTAATTTCTTCTGATAGTGTCATTATGACACCACGTGTTTGGACACAGTCTTGACGAAATGTTTAAAACAAAAAGAATTGTACTTATCTTTTCACACCACGACGTCGATCACAGGTCCACCTCTCCGATAAGCCAGCACTTTGTTGGTTCTCACACTACTTTTTCTGGTCCAGGAAACGTGTACAATGTTGTTCATATTTTACGAATTATAAAGTTTATATTGTCCTGCAAACAAAGCACAATTAGTCTCATCGCACTTAACTGTAATATCCCGGACGAGCCCCGAAGTTTAACAGACCTCTTCCTAAAATTTCCACAGTCTATAAGTTGTCCTACTCCTTTGTCCACATGGTGACTTCAGGAACTACAGGAGATTCAAATTTATAGTCCAAGGTCGTTAACAAGTACGAACAGTCTGGTACTTAACTCATATCGATGGCTGCGTTGTTGCCTTCGTGAAGTGTAGAGGAGATTCCACTGCGAAGTTCCTGCGGTTTTCTTTGTGTTTGGATGAGACTAACTGGTTTGTAGGGCGACGTGGTATTTTGATTTTTAGAGAGCAAGCGTTAGATTAGTTTTGCACATCACTATTTAATTCATTTATTCACATTTAACACTTCTACACTAAAATGAAATAAGACATTGTTTGCCACCACATCTGTATCACCACCTCCTCCAACCCACGCTCCAGATCCAAAGACCGCCAACCACCTCTTCCAAAGATCCACCTCCTTCCTGCATGACCAAAGATAACCGTCTCTTAGCTGTTAAACTCGCAGTCAAAGGCTATATTTAACATAAAACATTACACATAAAGAAATTACTGACATACATGATTTTACGTTCTGTTATAAGTGGTTGATGTCTCATAACGTAATAGTTGCCGAACTCTCATTTTGTTTCTCTGCAGTGACGTATGCATCCAGAGCATCCACATTGAAAGATGATCAGTGTATTGTCCTCTGTCCTCCAAATGTCTAGTCTTCTGCAGGGTGTTATACTTGGAGGAGGAGTTGGTTGTCCTATGTTAGACAGATACTTGATTGTGTTTGACGACTGTGGCAAAAGTCCAAACTGGTCCTGTCCATTCTTCATGGCACATTTGGTTGGTGGATGAGAGCTGGTGCTGAAAAGCTTCCCTGATGTACTTTATTATCTCCTGGTGTAGTGATTCTCTTGTGTAGTTCTGACATCTCTGGCCACCATAAACTGTTATATCTTCTCTCACTGCCTGGAGTATGAGAAAGGCAAAGTCATAGCTGTCTTCCACAACTGCCATAGAGCTCACATTTGGAAATAGATCAAACCTCTTCTATTTAAATCTTTTCTTTTGTGTTTTCTCAATGCACTGGCACCACTTTATGAATTCAGTTTAACATCCCTTACCAGAAGAGCTTTGTACATGTAATCTGTGACTTCTTTTATCAACTGTGAGATTTTGTCAGCTTCTGTCACATTCAGATTCACAGTTTTGCTTAGGATTGAAAGATTCTATATGTACAACTGTGTTATTTCACCATGACACTGGACTCTGTTCTTTGTTTATTCTTCTTCTGAGTGAACTTGCAGTATATTGTCACCATTATGTTTTCTTCAAATAATCATGGAATTTGACCCAGCTATTGATCTTCTCTTCCTTGTTCTCAAACCATGCTGGTCTGTGCTGTCCAGTAAAAGTACAAGTTCGCCAAACAAATTATATCATCCCTCCTGTTATGTTTGATGACTTGGACAAATCCTCTCAGCCACTTCATTGGGTCCATACCAGGCTTTTGGGAAAACATTGATGGATGCCTGACATGCAGCTGACTTACTGCTTTCTAGGATTCCATTGGTCCCTGAATATATGGATGTTGGGAAAACTGTACTGATTCTATTCTGGTTCCTGTCCATGTAAATGATGGCTTTTATGTTGCCTAATTGTAGCCATGTGACTGGATGTTTTAATGTACTGGTGTCTCCACCAAACCATGTCATATCATAAGCAGAATCAAATCCAAATCAAAAAACACTGTCATCAGTGAAGTACAGCTACATAGCACTGACAGCATGTTTGTTACAGCCTCCAAGAATACAGTGAGAACAGAACTGAACCCCTGAGTGGATGCTGCTGCTATTTGTTCAAACATAGAGTATTCCAGAATATGCGAACATTACAAGCATAAAAAGTTCCAAGAACCTTCCAGAAACAATTAATATAAATAACAAATATTTGCTGGTGATGAGGTTTGAACTGGTGACCTGTGGCATGCCAGCCAGCAATGCTAACTGCTAGCCCCTAAGGCACGCAGATACTTTTAAAGGTCTGCAGTCTTATTCAATGTACAGTTCAGACTGTCAATACTGATCTCAGATGGTCAGTATTATTGTACATTATTGTACAGTATTCAGTATTGCACAATAAACAGTGAGTCTGTGAGGTACCCTTTATTATATTATTTTCTTCAACAATACATTCATCCTTCCACTTAGAGTAGAGTTCTTTGAGGAGAACATCAGTGATATTCTGTTTTATTACTGTTATATATGTTATGTTTTGTGCAATTTATTTTACAGCTTTCAGGTGCCAACTAGTATATACAGTTCTTTGTACAATTAGATAACATCTTCTTACTTGTGTAACAACAATGGAAATACCTGGGTGGTGCAGTACTTAAAATTAGGGAAAGGCAACCACTCACCTATAGCAGATCAATGCAAGGAGCACAGTAACACATAACATAAAACAGTTATCATACTAGCTTTCAAATGCACATCACTGATCTCTGTATGAGTGCACCAATACCAAATGTTTATGTTGAATATTCAGGTTAGCTGTATAATTCTCTTGTTATTCATTTTCACTTATATGCACTGTCCGCCCCTATAGCTGAATGGTCAGCGTGACGGACTGCCGTCCTAAGGGGCTCGGGTTCGGTTCCCAGCTGGCTCAGGGATTTTCTCTGCTCAGTGACTGGGTGTTGTGTTGTCTTCAGCATCATTTCATCCCCATCTGGTACGCAGGTCACCTAATGTGGCATCGAATGTAATAAGACCTGCACCAAGGCAGCCGGACCTGCCCTGTAAGGGGCCTCCTGGCCAATGACGCCAAATGCTCAATTTCCATTTCCGCTCATGTGCACTGATACACTGCACAGATTGGTTCTTTGAAACTGGTTTAATGTCCTTTTACCCCAAACATTATTACATTTATCATGACATTAGAAGTTCTTTTAACTGATGCATCTAGGATGCATCATATTTCCCTAACAGTTTGGCAGTCAGCTCATCTGTATCAATTACTGAATCTCACTTAATCATTTATTAACTTACCTAGTTCGCAGTTTCAAATTTTGTCAGCTCATTAGATTTACTCTTCTTTTTCTTCTTCTTCTTCAGCCTATCTCAGCCACTGTTGGATATAGGCCTCTTCCATATACTTCCATTGTCTTTGGTTTTGAGATGCCTGGTATCATTGTCTTCAATCCACAAGCTTCACGTCATCAAGCCATCTCTTTTAGAGGTCTTATGGTGCATCTCTTGTTGCCACATGCTCTCCAGTGAACGATTCCAGGGGTCCACATACTGTGATCTTGTTGAGATACATGTCTGACCCATTGCTAATCCAGTCTTGCAATTCTCTAAAGGATGTTTTTTGCCTTTATTCTCCTTCTAATATCCTCTGATCAAATCCTATCCCTGAGACTAACTCTTAGCATATGTTTCTCCATGATTTTTTTTGTTTGCTTTAGTTTATGAGCATTTGCCTTAGAGTTATAGCTTCCAGGCTGTAGGTTGTACCAGGTAGTATGCACATATCATGGAGCTCGGCCTCTCAGATTATTTGGGACATCCTTGTTGATCAAGATATTCATTTCCAAGCCAGTCTTTGCAGGAGCAAATTTTAGTTCTTGTATCACGCTCTTTAGTTCTTCTGAATTTTCACTTATGAGTGCAGATGGTTCAGATATGAGTCATTGATTTTAATTCATCTATTATTCCAGTCTAGGGATCTGAATATATCTTCCAATGCAAGGGTGAACAGTTTTGGAGAGATGTTGTCATCTTGGTGAATTTCTTTGTTGACTGTGATCTTACTGATGATATGATCCTCATCCACCGTAACTCTCATTGTTGCATTTTTGTAGATGTACACTCCTGGAAATTGAAATAAGAACACCGTGAATTCATTGTCCCAGGAAGGGGAAACTTTATTGACACATTCCTGAGGTCAGATACATCACATGATCACACTGACAGAACCACAGGCACATAGACACAGGCAACAGAGCATGCACAATGTCGGCACTAGTACAGTGTATATCCACCTTTCGCAGCAATGCAGGCTGCTATTCTCCCATGGAGACGATCGTAGGGATGCTGGATGTAGTCCTGTGGAACGGCTTGCCATGCCATTTCCACCTGGCGCCTCAGTTGGACCAGCGTTCGTGCTGGACGTGCAGACCGCGTGAGACGACGCTTCATCCAGTCCCAAACATGCTCAATGGGGGACAGATCCGGAGATCTTGCTGGCCAGGGTAGTTGACTTACACCTTCTAGAGCACGTTGGGTGGCACGGGATACATGCGGACGTGCATTGTCCTGTTGGAACAGCAAGTTCCCTTGCCGGTCTAGGAATGGTAGAACGATGGGTTCGATGACGGTTTGGATGTACCGTGCACTATTCAGTGTCCCCTCGACGATCACCAGTGGTGTACGGCCAGTGTAGGAGATCGCTCCCCACACCATGATGCCGGGTGTTGGCCCTGTGTGCCTCGGTCGTATGCAGTCCTGATTGTGGCGCTCACCTGCACGGCGTCAAACACGCATACGACCATCATTGGCACCAAGGCAGAAGCGACTCTCATCGCCGAAGACGACACGTCTCCATTCGTCCCTCCATTCACGCCTGTCGTGACACCACTGGAGGCGGGCTGCACGATGTTGGGGCGTGAGCGGAAGACGGCCTAACCGTGTGCGGGACCGTAGCCCAGCTTCATGGAGACGGTTGCGAATGGTCCTCGCCGATACCCCAGGAGCAACAGTGTCCCTAATTTGCTGGGAAGTGGCGGTGCGGTCCCCTACGGCACTGCGTAGGATCCTACGGTCTTGGCGGGCATCCGTGCGTCGCTGCGGTCCGGTCCCAGGTCGACGGGCATGTGCACCTTCCGCCGACCACTGGCGACAACATCGATGTACTGTGGAGACCTCACGCCCCACGTGTTGAGCAATTCGGCGGTACGTCCACCCGGCCTCCCGCATGCCCACTATACGCCCTCGCTCAAAGTCCGTCAACTGCACATACGGTTCACGTCCACGCTGTCGCGGCATACTACCAGTGTTAAAGACTGCGATGGAGCTCCGTATGCCATGGCAAACTGGCTGACACTGACGGCAGCGGTGCACAAATGCTGCGCAGCTAGCGCCATTCGACGGCCAACACCGCGGTTCCTGGTGTGTCCGCTGTGCCGTGCGTGTGATCATTGCTTGTACAGCCCTCTCGCAGTGTCCGGAGCAAGTATGGTGGGTCTGACACACCGGTGTCAATGTGTTCTTTTTTCCATTTCCAGGAGTGTATTTCAGGATCTTTATATGCCCTGAATTTGCTCTGGCATTTTAAAGGGCATTTTTGATTGCTCAGATCTCTGCTGAGTTGAAAGCTCTTTGATAATCTGTAAAGCCTGGATGACTGATAGGAACAAATATTTCATGGGCATAGGTTTTTCATGCTCTGTGCTGGAGTGCTTTCTTATACAAAAATTGACTTTAGTTCACACTTCAAAATATTTTATGAGGAAATACTCTCATACACTACATATAGTTCAAAATCCAGATAATACTTTGAAGGAGAGTTAGACATTTACCTTTTACTTATAGGATATTTGAAAATATTCTGCCTTTCAGATTGATTTACTTTAAAACTATGTTACTATTTTAAGAAAGAGTTTGCTGTAATTTTATAATAACATGTTAATTTCTAGTAATTAAATTTAATATGCATCATTAAAAATCAAGAAAGTTTATTTTTTTTTATTTTCTTTGTTTCAGCTGGAGCACAGTTGTCAGAATGTTTTCAAAATTGAACCATCTAAGAGATGTGACTGGGTACACAACACAACAGCTTGTGAGGATCACAGTGTCTTACTTTCATATACTGCTTTTTTGTTTTGCAATTTTGATGACTCTACCTTCTATATAGGAGTGTTTATAATGGTATGGCAATTTATGTTGTTAATGACAGTTATTTCAGTGGTATCTAATCATAAAGTATATACCCCACTTTTCATTAAATGTTATGCGTTGAGTCCTCTGATAATGTATAAATACCATTTCCAAATTTTTAAAAATTAAATTTTATGTTTTATTATGAAAACAAAAGTTGCTACTCATCATATAGAGGAGATGCAGAGTCACAGATAGGCACAACAATAAAAATGTCCCAAATAAAGCTTTTAGCCTGTAAAGTCGTCGTTAAAAATACATGACACACACACACACACACACACACACACACACACACACGTGCGCAAGCACATCACACACGACTGTAGTCTCAGGCAACTGAAGCCACACTGCGAGCAGCAGCACCAGTACATGATGGGAGTGGTGACTGGGTGGGGGTAAGGGGGAGACTGGGATGGAGAGGGGAGGGATGGCGGGGTAGGGGTGGCAGACACTGAAGTGCTGCAGGTTAAATGGTGGGCAGGGCATAGGTGGGGAGGGGCTGGGGTCAGCAGAAAAAGAGAATAAAAAGACTGGGTGCAATGGTCGAATGAGGGCTGTATAGTGCTGGAATTGGAGCAGGGAATGGGCTGGATGGGTGAGCACAATGACTAACAAAGGTTGAGGCCAGGAGGTTTACGGGAACATGGGTAATATTGCAGGGAAAGTTCCCACTTGTGCAATTCAGAAAATATTGTGTTGGTGGGAAGGATCCGTATGGCACAGACTGTGAAGCAGTCATTGAAATGAAGGATGTCATGTTGACAGTGTGCTCAGGAACAGGGTTGTCCACTTGTTTCTTGGCCACATTTTGTCAGTGGCCATTTATGTGGACAGACAGCTTGTTGGTTGTCATGCCCACATAGAATGCAACACAGTGGTAGCAGCTTGGCTTGTAGATCACATGAATAGTTTCACAGGTAGCCCTGCCTTTGATAGGATAGGTGATGTTTGTGATTGGTCTCGAGCAAATGGTGGTGGGAGGATGTATGGGACAGGTCTTGCATCCAGGTCTTTTACAGTAGTACGAGCCATGAGGTTACAGGGGTTGCGTAGTGATGGAGGAGTATATTGTGTAAGTTTGGTGGACACTGGAATACCACTGTGGGAGGGGTGGAAAGGATAATGGGGAGGATATTTCTCATTTCAGGGCACAATGAGATGTAGTCAAAACACTGGTGAAGAATGTAATTCGGTTGCTCCAGTCCTGGGTGATACCGAGTTATGAGGGGAATGCTCCTCTGTGACTGTACGGTGGAACTTTGGGAAGTAGTGGGAGACAGGATAGATAAGACATGGGAGATTTGATTTTGTACAAGGTTGGGAGGATAATTGCGGCTTCAGTGAGACCCTTGATATATTTTGAGAATGACCACTCATCACTGCAAGTGTGATGACCACAGGTGGATAGGCTGTATGGAAGGGACGTCTTGGTATGGAACAGGTGACAGCTCTCGAAGTGGAGGTATGGCAGGTGGTTAGTAGGTTTGATATGGATGGAGGTACTGATATAGCCATTTTTTGAGGTGGAGGTCGACATCTAGGAAGGTGGCTTGTTGGGTTGACATCTAGGAAGGTGGCTTGTTGGGTTGAGAAGGACCAGGCGAAGCAAGTGGGGGAGAAGTTGTTGAGGTTCTGGATGAGTGTAGATAGCTTGTCCTCACCCTCGATTCAGATGGCAAAGATGTCATCAATAAATCTGAACCAGGTGAGGGATTTAGGATTCTGGGTGTTTAGGAAGGATTCCTCTAGATGGCCCATGAATAGGTTGGCATAGGATAGTGCCATGCAGGTACCCATAGCCATACCTCAGATTTTTTTGTAGGTAATGCTTTGAAAGGATAAGTAATTGTGGTTGAGGATATAGTTGTTCATGGCAACTAAGAAGGAGGTTGTTGGTTTGGAGTCCATTGGCACTGGGAAAGGTAGTTTTCAATAGCGGTAAGGCCATGAGCATTATGAATGTTAGTGTAAGGGGAGGCGGCATAAATAGTGACGAGCAGGGCAACGTTTGGTAAAGGGACAGGAAATTTGGAGAGCAGGTGGAGGAAATGGTTGGTATCTTTTACATAAGAGGGTAGGTTCCAGGTAATAGGTTGAAGGTGTTGGTCTATGAGAGCAGTCCAACTGTGTCAATCCATTTGCATCAATACAGAAAAGTTTCCTTATTCCTAGCCGGAACCCAGTCACACATACTGTTCCTGTGTTGTTGCCTGGCTCATGGAATCCACCCAAGTGGCCTTACCATCAAATTACCCATCTCTGGTTACAACCCCTCCTTCAACAACGACCTCCACCTGTTTGGATTCTGCCAATCCTAACCCCTTACCAACTAAGTCCCGCAAAACCATACCAGCCAAGCCCAAACCTCCATCCCCAAAATTCTCCTGCTATACAATCCCAACTTCCTGGAACCCATAACACACACTAAAACTTTTGCCCTCCATGAACCAGAGCAACATGCACAACACTACATCAAAAAGCTCTCCACCTTGCTCACTTCCTACTCCTGTCTTGGAGTACTCCTCTCCACCACCTCTACAACGACCTCCAAACCTCCCCCATGCCCCCTCATAGCTGACAAAACCCTGTCTTACAGACCTACTACATTTATCCCACCCTGCAAAACTCCCTCCCACCACCACACAGAATCCAGAACCTAAACAGACCTGTAACATAGTCGTGAACCTTTCCTCCAGAAACCTTGACCCCACAGAAATATCAGTCCTTTCCAAAGGCCTCACCTTTTGTCCCACTCCCAAATTAAATAATGCAGGACTTTTTAAAGACCTTCTCTCCTTCTTCTGGCCCCTACAGTTGAAACACTTTTTTTGCCACCAGCCCTACCAATCAGAAACAATCAAAGACCAATGTTGAATCCTGCCAAACTCATTTCACTCTTCCAACTGTGATCCACCCTGACTGCCCTCAAGTCATCTGCCATTAACTTTCCAGAATTTCTTAACCTTGAACCTTGCCTCACCATTACTCCCCAAATCCATCAACATGCAAACTAACCTTACATCCATAGGAAGAACCTCAATCCACCATCTGAAACTGATCCCTAACTTTATAATCCAACCTGTGGACAATGGCTCCAGCACCGTTGTTTTGAACTGCAAGGATTACGTGGCAGAAGGACTCTGCCAACTGTAAGATGTTTCCACCTACAAACCTTGCCACAGTGACCCCATTCTAAAAATCCAGCAGGATCTCCAGTCACTCCTCAAATCCATAGGCCCATCCTAGGACCTCTCCCAGGAGTGCGTCTCTCAGCTCACCCCTAGAACTCCCTGCACTCCTACCTTCTAAATGCTTCCTAAAGTCCATAAACCGAACCAGCCAGAATGCCCCATTGTGACCAGTTACTGTGCCCCCACTGAGAGAATATCTGCTTTTGTAGACCAACACCTTCAGTCTCTTACCTGGAACCTACCCTCCTACAACAAGTTTAAATTATTAGACTAAAGACATTTTTTCTGAAACTTTACATTTATTACACATTTACATCCACATACAGATTATATTTGTACATTCAATACTTTGTAAGCATGCCTTTGTTCTTAATCAACATTTTTATCGTGTTTTATTAACTTTTCACATGACACTTTAATATCATTGTCATGGTACCAGATTTCCTCTAGTTTCTCCATGAGATCCTGTTTGGGGGTTATTGTAAATTTCCTTATTCTCTGTTTCACAATAGCCCATAAATTTCCCTGGCCAGGGCAACACTTTCATTTGTTTTCCTTCCAAGTACTTGGAAACATTTAACATTTTTGGCTTTGTGGCAAGGTTCCCCATCATGCATAAAAGTGGCATCTTTATTAGGAAATAATGGAAGTTGGACGCTTCACACATTGCTGCACACACTCAGTTTTGAACTGTTCTCCAGGTGTGCAACAAACATACTGTCTGCTTGCTTCCATCACAGTGAATACAGATTCATCACTGAAGCATACCTCAAGCATGTGTACAAAATTGCAATTTAGAAAAGTTGGGAATAGTTGCATAAGAGACCTCAACTGTCCCAAAATTCAAATGTGCATTTGTTCAGTATCAATAAAATATAACAATTTCAAGCTGAAACTCCTAACTTTAGAGATAAGACCCACTTAATTTACCACATCATTGCACATACCTTAGCCCAGTCCTTACTTGTCCACTCCTTAAGTTGTTTAGCCCACTGCAATCTTTTGGTTTTCGTGGCAGGTGTGATTTTCTGTTTTTCCTTGGTCGGCATGTCTTTAAACCACATTCAAACCGCCTCCTCCTCACTGTCACAGGAGGAACTTCAACACCCAAACCTTTCAGCTGATGGCTCATGTCTGTAGACGTAAGCTTACTGTTCATTTTTGTCATGTTTGTAAATCTTCTCATTGTTCTAGGACTGATTTTTCTTTTCCATTCACATTTTCATTTCCTCTTTGTCTTCTATTCATCTTCTCTCTGCACTGAAAGTTTGATTCTGCTGACAAGTTTCTGTGATATTCTCATTATTTCAGCAATTTCTTGCTGTGTATAACAATTTTCAGCAAGAAGTGCTGCCACAGCCGAAACTTTCCGAGGTGAAACTTCTTTTGTCTTCCCCATAGCCTCACTTTCTTTGGAAACTTCAGGACATATTCTTGTAGTTAAAAACATGCAAATTCACAAGCTATATAATGTCTTGTTAATGTAGAAAGAAAACTTAAGAGTATAAAAAATAATCGTTTAGTCTAATAATTTGAACACGTCTGTATATAAAAGATAACAAGCTGAAGTACACCACAGAAACATAAAACATTACTGGAAACACAGTTTAAAAGCATATACACAGACAACTAACACCATCACAATTTGGAGGGAAATGGCAGATGTTACCAACTGTGAAAAATCCAGTATTCTGTGAGATGCTTGGAAGTGAAATTTCGTGGCATCAATCAAACCATTAAAACAAGTCAATTATTACACTTTTCTCTCCAATTTTTACACCAGAAAACTTAAGAGTATAAAAAATAATCGTTTAGTCTAATAATTTGAACACGTCTGTATATAAAAGATAACAAACATTTCCTCTAATGGCTCTCCTGTCCCTTTACCACATGGTGCCCTGCTCGTCTCTATCGATGCTACCTCCCTTTATGCAAACATCCCTAATGTCCATGGCCTTACCACTATTGAACACTACATTTCCCTGCACCTGATGGATTCAAAACCAACAACCTCCTTCCTAGTTGCCATGACCAACTATATCTTCACCCACAATTACTTCTTCTTTGAGGAGATAATGTACAAACAAAGCCATGTAGGGTAGCTGCGCGGCCTGAGGCATCTTGTCACAGTTCGTGCAGCTGCCCCTGTAGGAGATTTGAGTCCTTCCTCAGGCATGGGTGTGTGTGTTGTACTTAGCATAAGTTAGTTTAAGTTTGATTAATTAGTGTGCAAGCCTAGGGACTGATGACTTCAGCAGTTTGGTCCCATAATCCTTACCACAAATTTCCAAATTTTCCTAGAAACAAATTCAGGGTATGGCTTTGGGCACCCATGTGGCACTATCCTATGCCACTCTATTCATGGGCCATCTAGAGGAATCCTTCCTAAACACCCAGAATCCTAAACCCCTTCCCTGGTTCAGATTCACTGATGACATCTTTGCGATCTGGATGGAGGGCGAGGACACCCTATCCACATTCCTCCAGGATCTGAAAAACTTCTCCCCCATTTGATTTATCTGGTCTTACTCAACGCAACAAGCCACCTTCCTAGATGTTGGCCTCCACCTCAAAGATGGCAATACCTCCACTTTGACAGCTGCCACCAGTCCCACACCAAGAAGTCCCTTCCATACAGCCTAGCCACCCGTGGTCATTGCATCTGCAGTGATGAGCAGTCTCTCTTGAAATATACCGTTGGTCTTACTGAAGCCTTCACAGACCGTAATTATCCTCCCAACCTTGTAAAAAAACAAATCTCCCATGCCTTATCATTCCAGTCTCTCACCACTTCGCGAAGTCCCACTGTCTGGCCACAGAGGAGCATTCCCCTTATAACTCAGTACCACCCAGGTCTGGAGCAACTGAATTAAATTCTCCACCAGTGTTTTGACTACCTCTCGTCCTGCCCTGAAATGAGAAATGTCCTGCCCACTATCCTTCCCACCCCTCCCAAAGTGGTATTCTGCTGTCCACTGAACCTACATTTGTCCATCCTTACACAATCCCTGCTCCCAACCCCTTACCTCATTGCTCATACCCCTGTAATAGACCTAGATGCAAGACCTGTCCCATACATCCTCCAACCACCACTTGCTCGAGACCAATCACAAACATCACCTATCCTATCAAAGGCAGGGCTACCTGTGAAACTATTCATGTGATCTACAAGCTAAGCTGCTACCACTGTGTTGCATTCTATGTAGGCATGACAACCAAAAAACTGTCTGTTCACATAAATGGCCACTGACAAAATGTGGCCAAGAAACAAGTGGACAACCCTGTTGCTGAGCATGCTGCCAACATGACATCCTTCATTCAGTGACTGCTTCACAGTCTGTGCCACATGAATCCTTCCCACCAACACCAGATTTTCTGAATTGCACAGGTGGGAACTTTCCCTGCAATATATCCTATGTTTCTGTAACGCTCCTGGCCTCAACCTGTGTTAGTCATTGTGCTCACCCATCCATTCCATCCCCTGTTCTCATTCCAGCACTATACAGCCCTCATTCCACCACTGCACCCAGTCTCTTTTTTTCTTTCCATTTCTGCTGACCCCTCCCCCTACCCACCTATGCCCTGCCCACCATTTGACCTGCAGCATTTCAGTGTCTGCCACCCCTACCCTGCTATCCCTCCCCCTCCCGTCCCAGTCTCCTCCTTACCCCCACCCAGTCACCACTCCTATCATGCACTGGTGCTGCTGCTCGCAGCTCGCAGTGTGGCTTCGGTTGCCTGAGACTGCAGACATGTGTGTGTGAGTTGCGTTTGCGCATGCGCGCTTATGTGTGTGTGTGTGTGTGTGTGTGTGTGTGTGTGTGTGTGTGCGTGCATGCGCGCGCATGCGCGCGCATGCCTATCGACTATTTTTGACAAAGGCCTCACTAGCCGAAAGCTTTATTTGTGACAGTCTTTTTGTTGTGCCTATCTGCAACTCAGCATCTCTGCTGTATGGTGAGTAGCAATTATCGTTTTCATAATATTGTTACATTATATCCTTGATTTTCCATTGTTTAAACTTTATATTTTTCATTTTATTCTATTGGCTTGATACTTGTGATTTTGTTACAATATGTATTAACAATATTTTTGATTTAATTATTTGTCTAGCGTAGACTTGTGATTTGCATGATGACTCTCTCTCTTTTTCTCTCTCTCTCTGACACACACACACACACACACACACACACACACACACACATACGCACACGCACACGCACTCTATGTCAGTGAGAAAGCCATATTGTTTCACATTCCCCTGCGGTAGCCCTTCAAAATGAGTTTGCAACTGAAAATCCCTCCAAGTATAAAATTTGGTCTTTAATCCAGGTTTTAGTGGTAAAAAATTCAAAACTACTGACATGTATCTTGAAATTTGTGTTACATTTAGGTGGAATGTGATGGGTGAAGGTATTATATGACATTCATGTCATTTGCTTAGCCTTCTGAGGCCCAATAACATAAAAGAATTTAAAATTTTTATAAAAACAAAACAAACTCAATCCAAACAAGCCTTGAAGGCTCAATCATACCAACTGGCCCCTTTGTCACCCTCAACCTTTAGGTGTCACTGGATGTAGATGCGGAGGCTCATGTGGTCAGCACACTACTGTCCCGACTGTTGTCAGTTTTTGTGGTTGGTTCCACTGCTTCTCGATCAAGTAGCTCATCAGTTGGTCCCACAAGGGCTGAGTGCACCCTGTTTTCCAACAACATTTGGCAGACCTGGACGGTGACCCATCCAACTGCTAGCCCAGCCCAACAGTGTGTAACTTCGGGGAACTGATGGAAACTGATGTTAACACTGCAGCAAGGCTGTTGGCCTTTTTCATCATAGTAAGCAGCAAATAGAAGAAGGAATTGGCAAAAAATAGACAGTCAATTACTTTAAAGGAGGTGGTTTCACTTTGTAATATAATTTTAAAAGTTCTCTCAAAATTAATCTTTTTTATCATAGTAAGCAAAGACTACAAGAAGAAATTAGCTAAAAGTAAACAATAAATGGTTTTAAGGCTGTATAATTCAATTCATGTTTGTTGAGTCTCCCGCTAGCAAAAGCTATTGACCTATGGTCTATACTTTCCAAACCCCATTCGCCTTGGAAAAGTTCTGCAGCTGTACCATAGTCTGATGCATCAGCTGAAATCTTGAATGGGTCACCCATCACCAAATGATGAAATATCAGTGATTCTGATAGTACCCGCTTTACACTTTCAAATGCATTATGTGTCTCTTGGTCCAAACTCCAGGGTATTCCCTCCCATAATAAATACAAAAGTCAAGGGTCGTTTAACTCTTGACTTTGTATATAGTGTCTGTAATACCCTGCTGTTTCCAGAAAGCCCTTCAATTGTCTTATGTTTCTAGGTGGTGGACACTCCTTAATGGCCTCTATATGTTCTGAATTGGGCTTAATTCCTTGTACACCTATGATATGTCCGAAGAATTTTAGCTCCTGCCTTGAAAAGTGCCATTTTATTGTAATACCGTTTTCCTTAAATCTTTTTAGGGTTTTCCTCAAGGTCAGGCAATGCTCGTCCCAGGTGGGTGAGATTATCAGTATATCATCCACATATATGATTAAAGCCTTTAGTAACTCTCTTCCTAATGCTTTGTCGAGCATGTGTATAAATACTGATACCGAGATATTTAGTCCAAATGGTAACACATTAAAATGGTAGGATTTTCCATCAAATAGAAATGCTGTATATTTCTTTGAATCTGGGTGTAACTGGATTTGCCAATACCCAGCCGTCAGGTCTATCAAGCTAAAATACTGTGCTTTCTCACATTTGGACAGTAACTCATCGATGTTAATAGGTCCAGCTCTTTCAGTTTCTATATGTTTATTTAGGGTGTGCGCATCAGAGGCTGCTTCTCAGGTAGCTGACTGTGTGTAGGTGCACAAAAGGGCTTTTTAGATTAGGTGACTCTCCATCCAATCCAGATAATGATAGCTGTAGGGAACCCAGAAGTATCAGTATATTATTGAAAGAAATGCCTCCCACAGGTGAGAGTATCAAAATCATAGTTGTTAAGTGCCAAAGCATATGCAATGAAGCGTGTCAGGGTTTGAAGGGCTCCTGAAAAGCGACGTACCTCACATAATACTAGGTATGGAAAGTTGGTTGAAACCTGAAATTTATAGCAGTGAGATTTTTGGCGAAAATTTAAATTTATATGACTAGGTAGGCAAATGGGAAACGGAGGTGGTTAATTTGTCGTAGTAGACAAGAAACTCAAATCCACCGAGATGGATATTAAAACTGCATATGAGATTGTTTGGGCAAGACGCAGTATCAGGGGTGGACATAAAATTATAATTGGATCCTTCTAATGCCACCACACTTATCTCCTGATGTAACTGAAAACATTAAAGAAAACCTCAGTTGGCTTGTATGCAGTTCCTCATTCATACTGTAATCATCAGTGGGGACTTTAATCATCCAACGATCAATTGGGAAAATTACAATTTTGTTAGTGTGGACATGAAACATTACTAGACACCTTCTCTGAAGACTACACAAAAGAGATATACACACATAAATAAAGTTTTGCATCACCCCAGTCCCCAGAATTCCTGAAGATAGATGTTGACTGTGGATATTTTATTACAGACACAGTCCCTTTGACTGTTCAGAGAAGTCACTAAACCTGCTCAAAGGTGTAAACAACCATGCATGAGCGGCGCCTATTAGACGGAGGGGGCCCAACAGCCGATCAGTTCCAGTCATTCCACCAGGAAGGAGGTACATGGCTCGTGTTGTCTGTTGCTCAACCATGCGTAGACAGTCAATACCACAGTTCGATCACATTTGCATAGTTACTTTGTCCCATGAAGGGCTCTCAACAACGGGAGTGTCCAGGCATCTCGGAGTGAACCAAAGCGATGTTGTTCGGACATGGAGGGGATACAGAGAGACAGGAACTGTTGATGACATGTCTCACTCAGGCCACCCAAGGGCTACTACTGCAATGGATGACCATTACCTATGGATTATGGCATGGAGGAACACTGACAGCAAAGCCATCATGTTGAATAATGCTTTTCGTGCAGCCACAAGACATCATTTTACGACTCAAACTGTGCACAGTAGGCTGCATGATGAGCAACTTCACTTCTGACGTCCATGGCGAGGTCCATCTTTGCAACCATGACACTATGCAGCATGGTACAGATGGACCCAACAACAAACCAAATGGACCGTTCAGGTTTGGCATCATGTTCTCTTCACTGATGAGTGTCACATGCCTTCAACCTGACAATCGTCAGAGACGTGTTTTCGAGGCAACCCGGTCAGGCTGAACACCTTAGACACACCGTGCAGCGAGTGCAGCAAGATGGAGATTCCCTGCTGTTTTGGGGTGGCATTATGTGGGGACGACATTTACTGCTGGTGGTTATGGAAGGCACTGTAACGGCTTTATGATACATGAATGCCATCCTAGAACTGACAGTGCAACCATATCGGCAGTATATTGGCAGGGCATTCGTCTTCATGGATGACGATTCGCGCTCCCATCTCTAACTCTTTGGATGACTTAAAGTGGTGAAGTATGTGTGTAAATGCCCACTTCTCTAACAATACGACTTACTTGAGATGGTCAGCCGACTTTCCTTGATGTTTGGCTTGTTGCTGCAACCTCCTTTTCTCTTCTTCTCTGAAGTGTATTTGCTAGGAACAGGAATGTCTCAAGACTCTTTCTACTTATAAAAATAAGTGGGCATACACAGTTTCTTTAGTTTCACTCAATGACATATATTTGAACATCAAACTTTTACAAATCTCAGTCCTCACATAAACAGATACTATCAAGTAAGTCTCTTTGTATCTCCAAAGATTTACATTTAGGGTATGGTTGGCTTGATAACCTTTCCCTTTCTCAATATGAATCTGAATACACGTTTTATCCTCTCCATGTCCAAAATGAACAATAATTAACAATACTTCAACTGTCCTCTTTTTTTTTCACTACAATAGTCAAAGTTATAAAACAGCACGTAATACGAAAACATTCCATGTTCTTTCACTGCGGCTTCCATGGTGCGACTGGCAAACACTTGTCGGCACCGTTTGACCGCCGTGTCTGTAGTCGTCTCATGATAAACTTCAAACATGCCCACAGAGACAGGTGATTCACAGTAAATAGCCTCTCTCACACTTATATTTAAAATATTATGTGTTCGAGATGGTAGAAGACTGAATTGTTCTAGAACGTACATGGAAATTGTCGGAACACTACATATCCCCCTCCTAAGATCAAACACACAATATTTTATACATAATCATACATAATACCAATTCACATTTTAAAAGTATTCATTTATTACATAGGTTTATATACACATTGTTTTCTTCACCCATAAATCTTTGTACTCTACAGAGCAAGCTTCTGCTTGTTGTCTTTCTACTGATTCGTTACTCTACCTGGTTTTATGGAAGTCGTATCCCTGCTGGGTGTGTGTGCGAGTGTATACCTGTCCTTTTTTCCCCCTAAGGTAAGTCTTTCCGCTCCCGAGATTGGAATGACTCCTTACCCTCTCCCTTAAAACGCACATCCTTTTGTCTTTCCCTCTCCTTCCCTCTTTCCTGACGAAGCAACCGTTTGTTGCGAAAGCTTGAATTTTGTGTGTATGTTTGTGTTTGTTTGTGTGTCTATCAACCTGCCAGCACTTTTGTTATATAGTTTTTATATAAATAGGCAATGTAGAACCGTCATAATAATAATAATAATAATATAAAAAAAAAAAAAAAAGTGCGTATGTTTCCCGATGTACACATTTCTTTCCCCCTACCACGCCTGGCGGTTCTCACATCACATCAAGTTTCTAATCGGTTATTTTAATGTTTGTGTTTAAGTGTATCTTTGTGTGTATGCGGGTGTGTGTTCGCGTTGTCTGATTCTTCGACGTATGAGATGTAGGTTATTAGAAACCACGGAAACCAGGAAGGACTTCTGCGATGGAAGTAGATGAATATGGAAAGAGGGAAAAAATAGATAGGTCTTCAAATGAGAAGTAAGAAAGGAAATAAATAGAAATAGTTGCTAAGATTGAAGAAAAGAAAGAAGATAGTCCCAAAGACAGGAAACCCTTCCATCCCCCTTCCCCTGGATCCCTACTTCCCTGGTACTTGAGTAAGAAGCCAGAGGAGGTTTTGTGTTAAATCGCCTCCTACAGAATGGACATTCCCACCTTCACCCTTGAGGTCCCCGAAGGAAATCTTAGCAACTCTATGGAAAGGGTAAATGGTGAAGAATCAGGCACACCTGTTTGCGAGGGTTGCTTGAAAGGTATGATGTAGTGGGCATTTTGTGTTAGTCATGATTTATCTGTTGGTGTAAATTATGCTTTTATCTATACTATACTAAGTTGCAGTCATACCCAGCTTTCTAGATAATAAGATTATAGGATAGTTTAAGATTTTAGGAATAGATGACAGAATAGTTTAAGATTTGCAAGGAATTTGGCGCAGGAAAACTTTTAGGGAAGAAACACCGAAAACAACTCAGGTCCCGACGGTCATCACTCTGCCTGTTAACCCTTTCAAAATTGATATAAACCGTCTGATTTACATCACATCTCAAAAAGGTATAAAAACAGAAAATCTATACACTATGGTACAACAGTTGTACGTCTGATATTATATTTTTCCAGAAATATAATATCCCATTCAGTTTATGTTGTCTAGATATCATTCTGTTTAAATAGTTTCATCATATTACACTTTCCACTAACATAATATTCTATTCATTTTATTTCATGCCTAGGGTTCACTTTCTTTCTTATTGTGTGATTCTCCTAAGTTGCAGTCATATCCAGCTTTCTAGATAATAAGATTATAGGATAGTTTAAGATTTTAGGAATAGACGACAGAATAGTTTAAGATTTGCAAGGAATTTGGCGCAGGAAAACTTTTACGGAAGAAACACCGAAAACAACTCAGGTCCCGACGGTCGTCACTCTGCCTGTTAAATCAGAATGTTAACATCCCTGGGGAACAGATGACTCTGCCCAGTTCCCATGGATTTGATATTAACTTCACTTGAGCAAGTGCAGACCAGTACTTCTCTTTACATTTCTGTGGACATTTTTTCCATTGCAAAACAATCACCACTTTACTAGGTAAAACCACATTAGGTGAAGTTATTCTATGTTCTACTCTATCCTGGATAAGTTTGAATCCTTTCCACAAGTCATCTATAACCTTACTGGTATCATTAAGTTTGGAAGAAGCAATAGGCAATACGTTCCTGCAGGTTACTCTCACGGCAACTTTTCGATCTATTATTTCCTCCACCTGTTCCTCCAAACTATTTATATTTATAATCTTGGAGTTCACTAGTTTTTCTACAGTATCTACTCATGTATTCATGCCCATAATTTGTGATTGGATAATTGGTATTAACTTCTCTTGCTTATCAATGCTTTCTCTTACAGTATGTAATCTCTACCTTACAGCATCGAACTTAACATTACATACATTTTCAAATGATCCTAACTTTTCCTTTAGTTCAGTTTCTACTGTATTACATTTTTCCTCAATATTTTTTCCTCAATATTTTTTGCTAAATCTCGGATCTGATCATTCTGTTTCTGACCAAAGTCAGTGAACAGTTGATTTACTTGAAGATTTAAAGAACTCATTAATTCTTTCTTTAAATCTAATTTCAAATCTTCTACTTTACTGTTTAATGTGTCAAATTCAGTCTTTGTTGCTTGACTATTCAATGTTTCACTCTGGTCATTTATAATTTCACTTTGAGAATTTAAACTAGAATGTACCAAACATATTTCTTTCCGTAGAGTTTCATTCTGAGCATTTAATCTAGAATTTAAAGTTGCAATTGATTGTAAACTCTGTGCTTCTAGTTTAGAATTTAACTGAGCATTTACTGAGTCTAACTTAAGACTCAGGGCTTTAATTAAATTTACTAGCTCCATCCAGTATGGCATTTCTCTACTGATTCTCATAGCCATAGCTGGTTGTTGAGTTTCAGCTACTTGTTTCACGTTATCCATATTCTTATGCACTTTAGATCTAGTCAACATTTAAAAACTTCACTCAAAGTATAACAACTACATGATTACAATTCACTCAACAGTTTATCCAACTTTACACTCAAACAATAAAGTACTATTTTATGCTCACCCGGTGTAGAGTTTAGGTTGCTTTGGCGAGCGTATGTGGAATCAGCACTGGTGAGCAGCAGCTGGTGCCAGTGCCCTCAAATGTAGGTTTCCACATCAACATTGGTGAGCGGATGTGGAAGTAGGTCAGCACCAATGAACAGCAACTGGTGCCGGCAGTGTCAGATGTTGTTTTCCGCATTCTGCATGTTGTGAGAGCTGTCTACTCCCCACACTGGATCTTCTTAGTTGAATTGTTCTTGGTGTATCTCTTCTTAGTCTAATACATTGAGATCTTCTCTCTTTTCTTTTAACATTATGACTTTCTTACGTCTTCCCTTTTGTTCCATTTACTAATTTTCTCCATTTGATTTTTAGGCTTAGTCCAGTTTCTCATAATGGTTCTCGTGTCTTGTTATGCTCGGTTGCTATGGCAACACCTAATATCTTCTTGTCTCGTTTTTGTCTCAAAATTCCTGTTTCCTTCTGTCCTTTCACACAGGTCACCACATTCTAATGCTTTGCGATGTGTGAAGCAAAAAAATAATATTTTTTTATCTTCGTAATCTGATGCTCACATACAATAACTTTAGTGCTACGGTACTCGTTGATTAACGATGTATTTGACTCGAAACCAAACAGAATTTTCTGTAGAACATAGATATATGACTACCAGAAACCAACTAAATAACATTTATGAGAGAGTTGGTTTAATAACCATTCCTCTTCTCACTATGAATCTCAATACATGTCTTACACTCTCCATGTCCTTAACGAACAATAATTAACAATACTTCAATTGTCCTTCTTTTTTTCACTACAATAGTCAAAGTTATAAAACAGCACATAATACATAAACACTCCTTGTTCTTTCACTACGGCTTCCGTGGTGTGACCAGCAAACACTTGTCAGCATCATTCGACCACCGCGTTTATAGTCATCTCACGATAAACTTCAAACCTGCACACACAGCCAGATGATGCACAGTAAATAGGCTCTCTCACACTTATATTTAAAATATCATGTGTTCAAGATGGTAGAAGGACAAGTGTTTCTAGAATTTATGCGGAAATTCTCGAACACTACACATTATGCACATCTTGTGAATGACTTCCTTCATGATAACGACATCACTCGACTAGAGTGGCCAGCATGTTCTCCAGACATGAACCATATCAAACATGCCTGGGATAGATTTAAAAGGGCTGATTATGGATGATGTGGCCCACCAACCACTCTGAGGGATCTAGGCCGAACTGCCGTGGAACAATCTGGGCCAACAGTGCCTTGATGAACTTGTGGATAGTATGCCACCACGAGTACAGTTATGCATCAATCCAAGAGGACATGCCATGGGGTATTAGAGGTACCAGTGTGTACAGCAATATGGACCATTGTCTCTGAAGGTCTTGTTGTGTGGTGGTACAACATGCAATGTGTGGTTTTCATGAGCAATAAAAGGGGCAGAAATGATGTTTATGTTGATCTCTATTCCAATTTTCTGTACAGGTTCCAGAACTCTTGGAACTGAGGTGATGCAAAACGTTTTTTGATGTGTGTGTATGTGGTGTCTGTCCAAAAGAATAGACACCACTTTGATCCAGGAACCACTATGAATTAAGATATAAAGAAATTACAGACTTTGGCTGTGAGCGGGCACCAATTTAAAGCAGTGGGGAAAGTTGAAAATTTGTGCTGGATGAAAATTTGACCCCAGATCTTCTACTTCCTAAGAAGGTGCTCTGACCACTAAGCCATTCAGACACAGTGGTCATGACAAATGCATGGAGTTCCCTGGCAAGCCTCCTGTCAGATCCAAATTCTCAGCTTATTCACACACTGTTAATGTAATGCCCCTTGTCTATTATCCTCGTTACTCACTGCATTTTGATGAGTCCCATAAGAGTTCAAGCCTGGTGTGCATCCACACTGAAGAGATCTACTTAATCATATATATGAGGTCTGTTCAAAAAAATCTGGAACATTTGAAATTTCATACTAAGGGTGTGTTGGAGCGAAATGTGGTTGGCATCCCTGCACACGTCTGTGTTTAATGTGTAACTGCTGGAAGTTTCATTATTGTATGCCTGTCAGTTATTGTTCAGTGCTGTAGTGAGTAGAATGTTGTCTTACACAGTTTGTGAATTTCAAGATGGCAGAGTTAGAGGAGCAGCACATCTGCATTAAATTTTGTGTGAAACTTAAGAAAATTTTTACAGAGACACACCAAATGATGCAGGAAGTCTATGGTGATGAGTGCTTAAGAATAGTTCACATGGTTTAAAAATGGTCAGACAGAAGTTAAAAATGACCCTCGTTCAGGACTCCCTTTGGTGTCTACTGATGATGCTCATGTCAGGAACATCAACAAAACTGTGCATGGCAATTGAAGACTTATTGTCTGAGAGATTGCAGAAGAATGTAATATTTCATTTGCATCATGTCATGAATTCCTTACACAGTACCTTGGAATACATTGTGCTGCTGCCAAGTTCGTCCCATGGCTCATGACTCAAGACCAGAAACATCTTCACTTCACAATCTGTGAAGAGCTTTTGGACTGCACAAGTGGAGAATCATAACTGGTGATGAGACATGGTCCTATGGTTATGATGTTGAGACCAAGGTTCAAACTTCACAATGGGTTCTACAAAACCAAAAAAGCTTGTCAGGTCAGGTCAAATGTCAAAGCCAGTTTTCTATGACTTTGAAGGATTTGTTCATCACCAATTCATGCCACAGGGCCAAACTGTTAATCAATAGTACTATTGGGATGTGTTGCAATATCTGCAAGAAAATGTGAGAAGGAAACATCCAGAAATGTTGCGAGACAATTTGTGGCTCTTGCATCGTGATTATGGGCCCACACATTCATCCCTGTAGGTATGTGGCTATTGCACAAAAAAATGAAATCACTGTGCTGCCTCATCCACCGTGTGCTCCAGACCTGGACCCTGCAGACTTGTTTTATTTCCATAGTTGAAAACCTCATTGAAAGGGTGAATATTTGCAATGACAGATGAGGAAAAAGAAAATCCGTAGACAGTGCTTCATGTGATCCAGCAAGATGTGTAGCAAGAGTGCGTCTGGAAGTGGAAAAGGTGTTGGGAGTGGTGCATCAATTGTGGAGGAGAGTATTTCGAAGGAGGCCATCCACAATAAGTAAAAGATAAGAATAGAAAAATTTTATGAACAAAGTTCTGGAATCTTTTGAACAGACCTGTCCAAAAGAACAGATGCCACATATATATAATTAAGGCAGGGATAGCAAGTGATTTCTTCAATGTGGTTGCACACCGGGCTTGAAGTCTAATCGAAATTGACGAAACACAGTGAGTAGAGAGGGTAATGAGCAAGAGGCTCCACATTAGTAGTGTGTGGATAAGTTGCTAACTGGAGTCTAATGGGAGCTGTGCTAGGGTAATTTGTGCAGCTGTGATGGCCACTGTGTCTGGATGGCCTAGTGGTCAGAGTATCTGCCTAGTAAGCATGAGGCTCAGGTTCAAATCCCAGTCCAGCACAAATTTTCAGCATTCCTCATTGATTTAAATCAATGACCTCTCACAGCCAATGTAGGTAATTCCTTTGTGTCTAGAACAGGTAGTCCAGAACCCCACTCATGATAGAAATACAGAATGATCACAAAGTATTGCCCTGATTATAAAAATTTATAACAGAATAACCATTTGGCATAATAAGTTACATTTGATGCCGTAACATTGATTAGTGTTACTAGTTTTTTTCAAGACCACTTACGTTAGTAAACCTCAATGTGTGCTCCCTCGGTAGCCCAGGGAATATCGAGGTGGTATTCCAGTTCCCGCCAGGTGTTTCGTAACATGTGTTCTGTCACAGTACCCACAGCAGCTTGATTCCTAACCTTCAGTTCGTCAACATCAGCAACTGGTGTGATGAAGACTCTGTCCCTGTTACAGCCCCAGAAAAAATAGTCAAGGGGCGTAATGTCTGGAGAGCGGGGTGGCCAGCGTGTTGGACCATTCCTTCCAATCCACCGATCTGGACATCACGCCCCTTGACTTTTTTTTCTGGGGCTATATCAAGGACAGAGTCTTCGTCACACCAGTTGCTGACGTTGATGAACTGAAGGCTAGGATACAAGCTGCTATGGGTACTGTGACAGAACACATGTTATGAAACACATGGCGAGAACTGGAATACCGCCTTGACATTCTCCGAGCTACCAAGGGAGCACACGGTAGGGTTTACTAATGTAAGTGGTCTTAAAAAAAAATAGTAACACTAACCTATGTAATGGCATCAAATGTAAATTATTGTATCAAATGGTTATTCTGTAATAAATTGTTATAATCAGGGCAAGACTTTGTGCTCACCCTGTACATTGGATATAATGGCAACACCTGATCTCTTTGAGGAGGTAATGTGCAGTCCCTACGAAATGAGGTGGGAACTGAAATTGAGGTTAGCAAAGCAGAAACTGAAATGTTTAACTCTGTTTTAAAATGTTCATTTACCAAGAAAAACCAAGGAGAATTGCCCCAATTTAACCCTTGTACCACTGAAAAGATGAGTGAAAATAGTATCAGTGTCAGTGGTGTTGAGAAATGGCTGAAATCAGTAAAATTGAACAAAGCTCTGGGGCCCCATGAAATCCCTGTCAGATTCTATATAATGAAATTGCTACTGAGTTAGCCCCTCTTCTAACAATAATCTACTGTAGATCCCTTGAACAGAAAAGTATGCCCAGTAGTTGAAAGAAAGCACAGGTAACACCCATCTACAAGAGGAGTAGTAGAAGTGATCCACAAAACTACTGTCCCATATCTTTGACACCAATTTGTTGTAGAATCTTAGAACTTATTCTGAGGTCAAATACAACGAGGTATGTTGAACAGAATTACCTACTCCATGCCAACCAGCATGGATTCCAAAATATCACACTTTTCTCACATGATATATTGAAAGCTTCGGATCAAGGCAGTCAGGTAAATGCAGTATTTCTTGATTTACAAAATGTGTTAGACTCAGTATGACACTTATGCTTATTGTCAAAAGTTTGATCATATGAGGTGTCAAGTGAAATTTGTTACTGGATTGAGGACGATTTGGTAGGCAGGACACAGCATGTCATCTTGGATGGAGAGTCATGGCCAAATATAGAAGTAACTTCAGGTGTGCCCCAGGGAAGTGTGTTGGGACTCAGACAATAATAAATGGCAACCTCAGACTTTTCGCAGACATCTGTAGTGAAGTACTGCCTGAAAGAAATGGTATAAATATTCAGATCTCGATAGTCAGCTGTTGATAAGATTTCAAAGTGATGCACAGATTGGCAATTTGCTTTAAATGTTCAGAAATGTAAAACTGTGCACTTCATGAAATGGAAAAACATAGTATCCTATGACTGTAATATCAATGAGTCAGAGTTGGAATCAGCCAAGTCATACATATACCTGGGTGTAACACTGTGAGGATATGAAATGCAATGATCATATAAGCTCAGTTGTGGGTAAAGCAGTTGGTAGACTTCACTTTATTGGTAGAATACTGGAGAAGTGCAGTCAATCTACAAAGGAGATTGCTTGTAAATAACTTGTGTGAGCCATTCAAGAATATTGCTCAGGTGTATGGGACTGTACCAAATAGGACTACCAGGGGATAGTGAATGTATAAACAGAAGGGCAGCACCAATGGTCACATGTTTGTTTGATCCATGTAAGAGTGTTACAGTGATGCTGAAGAAACTGAACTGGCATTCTCCTGAAGATAGACGTAAACTACCCTGAGAAAGTCTACTAATAAAGTTTCAAGAACCAGCTTTAAATGATGACTCTAGGAACATACTACAACTCCTTATGTATCACTCACATAGGGATTATGAGGACAAGATTAGAATAATTACAGCACACACAGAGACTTGCAATTATTCTTCCTGCATTTTGATAATTGAATGGAATGAGAAGAACCCTAATACCTAGTAAAATGTGATGTACCCTCTCCCATGCACTCTACGGTGGCTTGCAGAGCGTGGATGTAGATGTAGATGTAGATGTAGAGCATTATGGCATCGGGGGGGGGGGGGGGGGGGGGAGTGGGAAACCAGCTAAAATCTTACCTCCAAGAAAGGGGGAAGAAGGTGTTTTTGGATGAGATCTGCAGAGCAGGTGAGCGCGTAGATTGCGAGTGGGGAACTATATTCCACAATTCCACAGAGTCTCCCAGGGATCTGTCCTTGGTCCACTGCAGTTTCTCATGTGTATAAATGACTTGCCCTTATCACAGAAAACATGGATGTTTGCTGACGATACTAGCCTTGTGATAAACAATAAATCCTTCACCACCTCAAGGCTGACATCACAATTTGTTCCCAGAACTCCTAACTACATCTGCATTTACATCTACATCCACACTGTGCAAACCACTGTGAAGTGTATGGCAGAGGGTATGTCCCATTGTACCAGTTATTAGGGAGTATGGGAAGAATAATTTCTTAGGCTCCTCTGTGTGCACAGTAATTAGCCTAATCTTTTCTTTGCAATGTATGTGAATTGATGAACAGCAGTTGTAATATATTTGTAGATCCATTGCTTGAAGTTGGTTCTAGAAACTTTATAAGTAAATTTTCGTTGGATAGATTGCATCTTTCTTTAGGTATCTGCCAGTTTAGTTCTTTCAGGACCTTCATGACATTCTCCCGTTGCTTGAATAAACCTGTGACAACTCATGCTGTTCTTCATTGTACCTGTTCATTATCCCCTGTTAGACCTATTTGATTAGACTTGAACAATATGCTGAGATGGGTTGCATGAGTGTTTTGTGTGCAGTCTTCTTTGTTAACTGGTTGCATTTCCCTACTATTCTACAAATGAACCATAGCCTATCACTTGCTTTACCTACGACTGAGATTACATTCCATTTCATTACTTTATATTTTGTTACACCCAGGTATTTGTATGAGGTCACCAATCAATCTGTGACTCATGAACAGTATAGTCACAGGATACTTTTTGTGAACTACACAATTTTACATTTCTGAACATTTAAAGACAGTTACCATACCTTGCACCACTTTGAAATATTATCAATACCTGACTGAATATTTGTGCAGCTTCATTACAGATAACTGCATTATTTGTGAATAATCTGAGGTTAATATTGATATTGTCCATAAGCTTATTAATGTAGAACTTGAACAGCAGGAGTGCCAACACACTTCCCTGGGACAGGCCTGAAACTACTTCTAGATCTGTTGATGGCTCTCTATCAAAAATAACTTGCTGTGTCCTCCTTACCAAAAACACCTCAATTCAATCACAGATTTTGCTTGACACCCCACAAAATTGTACTTTTGATGATAAACATGGATGTGGTACTGAGCCAGATGTGTTGTGGAATCAAGGAATATTAAGTATATCTGACAGTCTTGATCCATGGCTTTCAGCATGTCATGTGAGAATAGTGCTAGTATGGTTTCATAAGATTAGTGTTTTTGAAATTCATGCTCATTGATGTGGAGGAGGTCTTTCTGTTCAAAATACCTCATTATGTCTGAGCTGAGAATATGTTCTAAGATTCTACAACAAATGGATAGTAAGGGGTTACAGTTAAAACAGAGGCTAACAGAGCCACAATTTCAGTATCCCTATCAGATTCCACTGGGCCCTGGAATTTTGGTCAGTTTTAATGTTTTCAGCTGTTTCTCAATACCACTGATGCTGATATCTCTTTCACTATTTTTTTAGTGGTACAAGAACCAAATCAGAGCTGTACTCCCAGGTTTTACTTTGTAAAGGAGATTTGAAAACAGAGTTAAACATTGTGGCTTTTGCTTTGCTATCCTCTATTTTAGTTCCTGTCTCATCTGCAAGTGACTGGACAGTAACTTTGGGGCCAGTAACAGCCATTACTTACTGCTGCATGCTATGATGCTCACAGTGTGATGCTTTGGTTAGTGTAGCTGGTTGGCATGGTGTAGATCACCAGTACAAATCTGACCACTAATAATTATTTATTATTTAGTATTTATTGTTTCTGGAATGTTCTTGAAATATGTTATGTTTGTAATATTTGTATGTTCCAGAATATTTAAAGTGTGTATAAGTTCAGCATACTTGATTATTCATTTGTATAAATAGTAGCACTTGCTGTTCAGGTGATTTCTGTTCTGGCTGTTCGTTAATGTCAGTTCTAAATGTGGTTTCACTTCTAAGTGCTGTACTTCATTGATGACTTTATCTTCAGATTTGGACTTGATTGTTCATAAGTTCCATATATTCAAGATGGATTTCTAAATAGCAGTAACTCAGCTGCATATCATGCATCTACTGTATTTTATGGAGATGCTACTCAGTAACAGATAAAATGGCTGAAACGATTGGACTGAGATGCCAAATACAACAGGAGGGATGACATAATGTGTCTGACAAATTTGTACTTTCACTTGGAAGGCACAGCCCAGCAGTGGTTCGAGAACAATCAAGAGAAGCTCAATAGATGGGACTAATTCTAGGTTGAATTGTAATCTTCCCCTCCCTCACATCATTTGTTGATTGTCATTCACTTCAAAATAAAATATTTTAATAAGCTTCGAGAGGAGAAATATTTACAACAAACTTTTTTTACTTATCTTCTTTTCTCGTAGTTGGCCCCAGTTCTTCACATCTAGGGGCTGATTTTTGAAGCTGAAATTTTTGACATAGTAGGTTCCAAATTACATGATAATGCTGAAGTAAGTCTGTTCCATACTTCCTGTTTCTGTAATTTTTTATTATATCATGTTTTTCTATATCACACTGTCTTTGCAATTTCCACTTCAGAACCAAAAATTACATTGTTACTCCCAAAAATAAAAACATGTCTGATCTCAATGGAAGCGTGCCCACTACTAACTCATTCTGCAGTACTAACAAGTTTCCAAAGAGTTTACAGATTTTCTTGACAAATGACTGTCTGTTATTTTATAGAAATAAATTTAACAATTAGCATCAGATTTCATAATTAATAACAGGAATTTTTAAGTGTGCCAAATATTTTGTGAATATTTTGTAATTTCAAATATTTCTCAAAAAAGTTATTTTAACTGTACGTACAGAGCTAGTACATATCAGTTGTACAATTGCAACAACGAAAATGCAGTAATTTCTTTTTATACATTTAGGCTGAAATATAATACATCATATACAAAATCATATGAAATTCTTTTAGTTAAACAGATGAGATAATATTAAAAGGTAGAAAGTATTTTTGGTATCGGTAACTTCTGTTGAGGAAAGGTAATGTTAGAGGAGGGTGTCCCTTTACAAATTGAAGAAAATGTTCAGCTACAACCAGCAGCAAGTTTGTTTAGCAGAAGAACAATCGAAAAACAGGGTATATTATCATAGGGAAATGACACAGTTGTAGATACATAATGTTTTGGCTGTATGTGATATTTTAAATCTGAATGTAACAGAAACTGCTAAAATCTCACACCTGATGGAAGAATCACAGAAGATATGTAGCATGTGTTTTTGGTAGAGCATGTCACAATGACAGTGCAATAGAGCAATTAATGAAAAGGTGCCAGTGTAGATAGAAAAAAAGGGGGGGGGGGGAGAGAGAGAGAGAGAGATGGATGAAAGAGATGTAACTAACTGCCAAATGTGGGCCCTTTGGCATTTGTGGAACCCACCAGAGCTCATCTCCATCATATGCCAGATAGTAAGAGAAAAGGTATAGCAGTGTGTGACAGCCAGACATCACTAGAGGTAGCAGTCTTAAATGTTGACCTCATACATCAGGAGGTAATAGAGAATGTTGAAGAAGAGGCTTAGATGTTGAAATTTACCACATCTGCCTTTGTTCAGAATGGTAAGGAGGTGGACTATGTAAAGATTTTTGTGGTCCCTGTTACTTCTTCTTCTTCTTCTTCTTCTTCTTCTTCTTCTTCTTCTTCTTCTTATTTCGTGTAGGCCAACTAAGGACCACAGCATTCAACTATTGTATTTGGAGTGGGCCTTGATGTTTGCCCAGTAGTTACTCATCCTCTGGCTGTGTTGTTCCTTCCTCTCCTGTGTCCCTAATACAGCAGTTAATGAGATGGGAATAGGTTTAACTAATTCTTTGTGGCACTTTTTAACTAGGGCACTAGATATCTCATCCCATCCAGCTGAGTGCCTGGTCCTTAATGTTTAGATTATTTAGATTATTCGACTTATTTCATGCTCACTTACAGTTCTGAATTCAATGTGTGTGCACTGGGGTCAGCAAATGTTTATCTTGCTGTTTTGGTCAAGAGGTTGAGTTGGAATGCTAGATGGAGTGATGAAATATTTATTAAAAATGTTACACATTGTTCATAGATGCAGAGGTGACATATCAAGCTAAAACTAAACAAAGGTCGCTACACTACGCATACATTGATTACCAAAAAGCTTTTGATAGTGTACCCCACTCATGGTTACTACAAATATTGGAAATATACAAAGTAGATCCTAAATTGATACAGTTCCTAAACATAGTAATGAAAAATTGGAAAACCACACTTAATATCCAAACAAATTCAAATAATATCACATCACAGCCAATACAGATTAAGCGTGGAATATACCAAGGAGACTCATTAAGTCCTTTCTGGTTCTGCCTTGCTCTGAACCCACTATCCAACATGCTAAATAATACAAATTATGGATACAATATTACTGGAACATACCCACACAAAATCACACATTTGCTATACATGGATGATCTAAAACTACTGGCAGCAACAAATCAACAACTCAACCAATTACTAAAGATAACAGTAGGATTCAGCAATGATATAAGTATGGCTTTTGGAACAGACAAATGTAAGAAAAATAGCATAGTCAAGGGAAAACACACTAAACAAGAAGATTACATATTGGATAACCACAGCGACTGCATAGAAGCGATGGAAAAAACGGATGCCTATAAGTATCTAGGATACAGACAAAAAATAGGAATAGATAATACAAATATTAAAGAAGAACTAAAAGAAAAATATAGACAAAGACTAACAAAAATACTGAAAACAGAATTGACAGCAAGAAACAAGACAAAAGCTATAAATACTTATGCCATTCCGATATTGACCTACTCATTTGGAGTAGTGAAATGGAGTAACACAGACCTAGAAGCACTCAATACACTTACACGATCACAATGCCACAAATATAGAATACATCACATACATTCAGCAACAGAAAGATTCACATTAAGCAGAAAGGAAGGAGGAAGGGGATTTATCGACATAAAAAACCTACGTTATGGACAGGTAGACAATTTAAGAAAATTCTTTCTAGAACGAGCAGAAACTAGCAAAATACACAAGGCAATCACTCATATAAATACATCGGCTACACCACTGCAATTTCATAACCACCTCTACAACCCTTTAGATCACATAACATCAACAGATACGAAGAAAGTAAATTGGAAAAAGAAAACACTTCATGGCAAGCACCCGTATCATCTAACACAGCCACACATCGATCAAGACGCATCCAACACATGGCTAAGAAAAGGCAATATATACAGTGAGACAGAAGGATTCATGATTGCAATACAGGATCAAACAATAAACACCAGGTATTACAGCAAGCATATTATTAAAGATCCCAATACCACAATGGATAAATGCAGACTTTGTAAACAACAAATAGAAACAGTAGATCACATCACAAGCGGATGTACAATACTAGCAAATACAGAATACCCCAGAAGACATGACAATGTCGCAAAAATAATACATCAACAGCTTGCCTTACAACATAAAATTTTAAAACAACACGTTCCTACATACAAGTATACACCACAAAATGTACTGGAGAATGATGAATACAAATTATACTGGAACAGAACCATTATAACAGATAAAACAACACCACATAACAAACCTGACATCATACTCACCAATAAAAAGAAGAAATTAACACCACTAATCGAAATATCCATACCCAATACAACAAACATACCAAAGAAAACAGGAGAAAAAATTGAAAAATACATCCAACTGGCTGAGGAAGTCAAGGACATGTGGCATCAGGATAAGGTTGGCATTATACCAATTATACCATCAACTACGGGAATCATGCCACACAATATCCACCAGTACATCAATGCAATACAGCTACATCCAAACTTATATGTAAATCTACAGAAATCTGTAATTATTGATACATGTTCAATTACCCGAAAGTTCCTAAACGCAATGTTTGCCAGGTAGGCAGTGGCTGGTGAAATACAACAGTGATGCCTCATGTAGTATGTTAGCAATTGTCATTCGTTGCTCGACAGGTTCGGGATACCTCTGAGCCAGAGCAAAGCGGATGTGGGGAGGTAGTTTATCCGTCCATATGGCGAGGAGAGCTGTGTCAGGGAGTAGATCGTCGCTGACCGGGGCCCGTAGCCGTCTCCAAAGTTGTGAAGGGTTGTTGTTGCCGTATTGCTGTCTCAGTTGAGGGTGCAAGCCGACGTAGAACTGTCTTTTTGGCTGTAGTGTACCGGGTAGCTGAGTCCGGGGCGTCGACCAGGCCAGCAATCAAGTCCTCCTGGTCGTGCAGGTGGGTGATAAGGCACAGAAATCTGTTTGATTCATCGAGTTTGAAATGGTCGAACACTTCGTCCACAATTTTGAACCAGGTTGTTGCCCTGTCGGGATTGAACCGCGGCAGCGTCGGTAAGCATTGTAGAACGTTCGGAAGTACAGGGTGAGTTGAATTCATCAGGGCACTGCCTGAAACGAGCTGTTGTTGCTGCATTATTCCCAGAGAGTGTGTCTCCAGGGTATGTGGCAATGACGGCTGATCGGGTGGCAGCGTGAAGGTGACGCATTGTGGTTGAGCGCGATCTGCCGCGACGCGGAAGTCCGATGCAAGTGAGACACCATAATGTGTCAATTTTGGTTGCAGAAGTTCAACTGGAGCCAGCATGGGGGCAACAGGTGAGAAAAAGATCAAAGTTTGAAAACGCGTGCCAGTCCGCGGAAAACTTGACGTGCAATCAGAGTTGGAGCCACTTGTGTTGCAGGGAGGCTGCGCAGGTGAGCTGTCCAAAAGCACAGTGAAGAATATGATGTCGAACATTGGGCGAAATGTATGAATGTTCACTGTTCATAGTCACTTCACTCAAAACGGTGTGCGGAAAAGGTGTATGTCATGGCACAAAACACTGAGGCGTAGCAGTAGGACGGAGATGGAGGTCAGGCACAGATTACAAGCCATTGTTCCTGTTGCAGGCCGAGGTATTGCAGCAGGAAGGCATGTGCTGATGCTGAACCAAGGCAGGCTCGGGCATGATCAGATGCTGAGGAGGTTGACCTGTGAACAAATCAGTTGCGGCCACATGGCAGGAATCCGCATGGTACTGCACGGATTGTGGTGTGGCAAACTGTTGTCCTGGCAGTGGTAGGTTATCCAACGGAGCATTTGCAGAAATCGGCATTGATCCCGCACTGCATGGAGATCCGTAAGAGGTAACTGCACCGTTGATGAGGGAGGGCACATGTGGCAGGAACAAAGGCATCTGATAGCCGGAAACATGCACACACTTAATCTCACTTATTGTTGCAGGCATGAGAACGTCCAGCGAAATCGGCGTAATCGATGAGTGAGAGGCATCGTGTTGCAGTCCTGGCGGGTGTACATCGCCGGCAACACGATGTATGTTGATCACATAATCCGGTGTTAGGCGTTGGGCGGAAGCCATTGTTTGAATGTTGTGTTGATGTAATACACGCAAAAATAACCAACGCAGAGGTTGCGGACACAGTAAAACAGCGAAAACAGAATACGTTACAACTCGGGGTCACCAGTGAGGTGGATGCTTGGGTGAATACACCAAACAACACCTTATAATCAGGAGTTCATTTATTTACCTCTTCACACAAGTAAGGCTTACAGGGAACTGGATGGTAGAACTACACAAAGGTAATGTTTTGCTAGGTTCAAAGATGATGCTCAGATCAATACTGGTGTCAGTCTCATCGGTGCCACAAAGTCTACCATCGAAAAATAATAAATGGAGTAGAAAATTCTTAGTTCTTGGGTGTGCAATTTAATGAAAACATAACTGAAAAAAACGTGTAGTAGACCCAAAATAATTAGGGTTCAGCTATAAGAATAATTGTCAACTGTGGGAACATATAAAGCAGTAACTTAACTTATTTTGCATGGTTTCATTCACTGATGTCATGTGGGATAATATTATGCAGTAACTCCTTGGTTAGATAAAGAGTATTCGTTGGACAAATGAAAGTAATTAGAATTATATGCGTCTTATAGGCATCTGCACTTGGGAATATTAACCACAGCCTTGTAGTACATTTATTTATTCATAAACTTTGTTGTCAACCACCAACTGGAATTCCAGAGTAATGGAGATATTCACTAATATGGTATTAGAAGGAAAAAGGATGTGCACATTGCTCTTGTGAATCTAACTTTGGCACAAAAATGAATGCCATCCCCAGCTATAAAACTCTTTGATAATCTGCCAATTGAAATAAAATATCTTACAGATAGCAGAAGTGTTTTCAAACGTAGACAGAATTTGTTTCTCCTTAACAACTCCTCCTATTCCACAGAGGAATTTGTAGAAGTCTGGCATCTTTTGTGCAACAAAAACATTTCACATTGTAACACATTTCACATCATAATATTTATTGTGAATATGATCTAAGGAACAGGGAACTATTTAACTATTGGGATTACTACTTTCTTTAAAAATCTGAACATGAAATTAGTGAAATGTGACTTTATTGTATCTTTTTCTTAATGGAGCACAAATTTTTCTAATGTAAATGTAATACTATACTTATTCAATCATTTATATAATATTTAATTTGTGATTCTATAATTTTTTATAGGCTGGTATACTCGCTGTGCTCTTTATTATACTGGCAACAACAGCTGATGAATTGTAAGTGCACGACAACTGTTAGCAAAATTCAATCATTTACTCTATCTTTGCTTGTCTTAGTGTAATGTTTTTTCCCTACAGCTTTTGTAAGTCTATTGATTTAGTTGCTAAAGTACTTCATCTGTCAGAACATATAGCTGCAGTAACTATTCTGGCTTTTGGCAATGGTTCAGCAGACATCTTTACCTCTTTGGCTGGAGCACTAAGTGGACATTCAGAACTGGTCTTCGCTGAACTTCTAGGTGTAGTATGCATATCTTCACTTCATTTGAATAGTGATTAGTTGTGTATACATGTATGCATTAGTTAAAATATGGAAATGGATCTGGAGTTGATGCTCTAAAGTGCTAGGAAAGCCATCTCTTGTAAACTAGTAGAGGGCTCAACATAAAAGCAATGTATCCTCATTTCCTTTACGTTGCACCTTATTTATTTGTGAATGTGATAATAAAGTATTAAATATTTTTTGGTTAAAATGACGTTGATCATCATGGTAAGGAATCAGTCATTGGTTTAAGATGGGTAAAGATGGTCAACAGACCCAGTTAACTGTCAAGTAAGTTGGAATTTCAAATAGTGCACTTACCTCTGGCACAACTGTAAGAACCAGCTGATACCCAGCTGAAACAAATGGAGGAGGGGAGTAATTTGCTGCGTGGGATTAGCCGAGCAGTCTAAGGCGCTGCAGTCATGGACTGTGCGGCTGGTCCCGGCGGAGGTTCGAGTCCTCCCTCAGGCATTGGTGTGTGTGTTTGTCCTTAGGCTAATTTAGGTTAAGTAGTGTGTAAGCTTAGGGACTGATGACCTTAGCAGTTAACTCCCATAAGATTTCACACACATTTGAACATTTTTGGGAGTAATTTGACTGGAGTGTAGCTAGTTAGCAGATGTGGTTGAATTGCAAAATAATCAGATACTCTCACTAGGAGCTCCTTATGGATAACTACAGTGCTGTCATAGGAGATTAAGACAAAATGGATGAGGCTGTCATGTGACTAAAGATGGCTGACAGACAATGAGAACGCCTTTACTAATACACATGACATGTTATACAGAGAAGCATATAAATGAAGTGTACATAGATTATTGGATTCTTCTTGCAAAACTACTGTGTTTGAGAATACATACAGTGGAAAGTCCAGGATGGAATAACAATAGTATTATGAAAAGGGTAGATTGGTGTTCAGCATATAGAGGAGACACTGAGTTGCAGATGGGTACAATGAAAAGATTTATATACAGTCAAACGTTTGGCCAAAAGGCCCTCTTCTGAAGGAGAAAACTCACACACATTCATACAAGCTAACATGCATACGTGATGACTACCTCTGGTTGCTTGGCTGGACTGAGATGTAAATGCACCAGATGGGAGCAGCAATGCAGTGTGGGAGTTAAGGAGGAGAAAAGGGGTGGTCACAGAGTGAATGGCAAGGTGGGGGGAGGGGGGAGGGGGGCGGGGTGTAGGTGTAGCGCTGCTTGGAGAAGCATGGAGGGATGTGATGGGGATATGATAATGCGTGCAGTTGGACAGTCGGGTGGTGGGAGGAGGAGTGGAAAAGAAGAGAAATAGAGAAGGGGTAAGGGACTAATGGGTGGTGCTGAAGTGGGAGCAGGGAGGAGGATAGGTAAGTGGAGAACAGTGGCTAGCAAAGGCTGAGGCCAGGGGAGTTACAGAATGTAGGACATACTGCAGGGAGAGTTCCCACTGCACTGTTCAGGAAAGCTAGTGTTAGTAGGAAAGATCCAGCTGACAAAGGCTGTGAAGAAGTCATTAACGTCAAGCATATTGTGTTGGGCCGCATGTTCAGCAACTTGGCAGTGCAGCTGTCTCTTTGTCACAGTTTGTTGGTTTCTGTAGGTGCCCTGGACAGCGGTTGGATACCAACCTGACTGTCACCCACCATACAACCCAACAAACAAGAGTGATGGTCTAGGGTGGCATTTGTTTCCATAGCAGGATCCCTTTCGTTGTCATCTACGGCACCCTTACAGCACAGTGGTTCGTCAATGATGTTATGTGTGTCATTTTGTTGCTCTTTGTGGGAAGCCCTCCTGGGCCTACAGTTCAGCAAGATAAAGCCTGCTTACACGCGGAAATACTTTCTACTACTTGTTTTCAGGCTTGCCAAACCCTCCCTTGGCCAGAAAGGTCACCAGATCTCTCCCTAGTTGAGAATATTTGTAGCATTGTAGACAGAGCTCTCCAACCATCTGGGGGTATTGATAATTTCTGGCGTGTAATCACTCAGGAGAAAATCCTACAGCTCTAACAGTTAGTGGTATGCTGAATGACTGCTTACATTAGGACTACAGGTAAATCAACACATTAGTGACTTGCTCAGTGAAGCTCTTGCTCTTGAATACACTGTGTGATCAAAAGTATCCCGACACCCTCCAAAATATATGTTTTTCATATTAGGTGCATTGTGCTGCCACCTACTGCCAGGTACTCCATACCATCAACCTCAGTAGTCACTAGACATTGTGAGAGAGCAGAATGGGGTGCTCCGTAGAACTCACAGATTTTGAACATGGTCAGGTGATTCGGTGTCACTTGTGTCATTCGTCTGTACTCAAGATTTCCACACTCCTAAACATCCCTAGGTCCACTGTTTCCAATCTGACAGTGAAGTGGAAATGTGAAGGGAAATATACAGCAGAAAAGTGAACAGGCTGACCTCATCTGTTGACTGACAAAGATTGATGACAGTTGAAGAGGGTCATAATGTGTAACAGGCAGACAACTATCCATACCATCACACAGGAATACCAAACTGCATCAGAATCCACTGCAAGTACTATGACAGTTAGTCAGGGGGTGAGAAATCTTCGATTTCATGGTTGAGCGGCTGCTCATAAGCCACACATCACACTGGTAAAAGACAAACGATGCCCAGCTTGGTGTAAGGAGCGTAAACATTGGATGACTGAACAGGGAAAAATGTTGTGTCGTGTGATGAATCATGGTACACAATGTGGCAATCCGATGACAGGTGTGGGTATGGGCGAATGCCTGGTGAACGTCATCTGCCAGCGTGCGTAGTGTCAACACTAAAATTCGGAGGCGGTGGTGTTATGGTGTGGTCATGTTTCTCAAGTAGGGAGCTTGCACCTCTTGTTGTTTTCCATGTTTTTATGTTTTAAGCAACTCCTTGCTTCCCACTGTTGAACAGCAATCTGGGGATGGCGATTGCATCTTTCAACAGGATCGAGCACCTGTTCATAATGCATGACCTGTGGTGGAGAGTTTACATGACAATAACATCCCTGTAATGGACTGGCCTGCACAGAGTCCTGACCTGCATCCTATTGAACACCTTTGGGATGTTTTGGAATGCTGACTTTGTGCAGGCCTCACCAGCTGACATCAATACCTCTCCTCGGTGCAGGACCGCATGAAGAATGGGCTGCCATTCCCCAAGAAATCTTCCAGCACCTGATTGAATGGCTGCGAGAATGGAAGCTGTCATCAAGGCTAAGGGTGGGCCGTCACCATACTGAATTCCAGCATTATCGATGGAGGCTATACAAACTTGTAAGTCATTTTCAGCCAGGTGTCCAGATACTTCTGATCACATAGTGTATTTCATACAATTTCTCTGAAACTGTAATCGTTGGTTTGTTTGTACATTTACCAACTTCTATCTCATTCAGTTAATTCCTTCATGGGGCATCATTTTTTTCTGTCTTAGAGTGTATAGTATAATTATACATAACAACTTTTACATAAACATGCATAAATTCATTTATAGAAGATGGAAGCTATTATTAATCCTATATTTCTTTTAAAGCAAAGATCAAAATTACTGTATTAACCAAACTTTACTCAATGTCCCTGAAATCATGATTTACTGTAGTTCATTCCTGTCAGAATACCACACATTAATTCTTTTGTTGACACTAGTTAATTATCAGAATATCCTTCTTTAGTGCTGTATTACTCAAAACCATAAGCACCAAAGCCACAATAGCAGATTTTAATATCATAGAAAATAAAATGTGTAGCAGTATATACTGTATTTACCTGAATCTAAGCCACACTCGAATCTAAGCGGCACTCTCAAATTGAAGCAAAGATGGTTCATTCCTATGTGAGATGCAAATTAGATGGAATTGTTTAATTGACTAGATAGAAAATCTACTCACAAAGTGGCGTCAGAACACATGCATAAAAGACAGTTGTAATTGACAAGCTTTTGGAACCAGTGGCTCCTTCTTCAGTCAGAAGGGTTGGAGGGTAAGGAAGAGGGATGAAGGAAAAGGACTGGAGAGGTCTAGGAGAAGATTTCAGAAAGTCATTCAGAACTGCGGGTCAGGGGAGACTTATCTTACGGGATGAGAAGTGATATGACTTCTGCAGTACTTGTTATGACAGATGGCCACTTGTTAGCAGAAGACACAGTGACTGCGCCAAAGACTGAGACGGCGTGGAGTTTTACAATTATTTATTGAACTTTCTTTACAATTTCTCCCTCGTCATTGCTGCCCAGACCTGCGGATCCCTCCACCTGGCTGCTGCTGTGTAGATTCTTCGACAATGCGCGCAATGCGGGCCACCGATCGCACTCAGAGCCTCAGGCCACCAGTGCTCCGCTGAAGTCAGGATGCCCCGTGGTTGAGATGAACTTGTCGCCGCTCGGCAGCCGCGTCGCCGTGAGGTCAGTAGCCGACGCCTCACCGGCGGCTGGGAAGCTGTCACTCGCGATGTCTGTGAGGTCCCATCATGGATGGACCACACGGCATGGCCGGGTTGCCGTGAAGTCCAGGCATCAGTCCCTGGCGGCGCCTGTGACCAAGACCGTGCTGCGGCCGGTCCTGCTGCAAGTTCTCGCTGTAGTTAGTCAGCCATGGTGCCGACCGAACTTGGGCTGACCCCCAGAGCTGAAGTTGACATTTGGCAGCCAACGGATGACTCCTGCGACCTGGAACAGACTTCTGGAATTGTCACCTACGAAGATTGAACATTTGGACACAGACCACGTCCGTCCTCAGATCCGAACTGCTTCCTGATGGCTTCTGTCTGTTGCTGCCTGCACTCCACTATTTATATCCAGCAGGAGGATGTTTTTTACCCTCGGTGGCAGCTTCTTGTTATTACTCCCGCAGTATATTGCAGCGTAACTTAGCGTGTTGACCTCACTTCCCCTTACTCAGCACTCTCCAGGCTTCGCTCGGCACTCCGTCTGTGTGCGTCCTTGCATCAGACGGTTGGTAGACTGCAACCGTCAACAAGGCTATCTGTGCCTTGCTTACTTCGCAACGCCTTGTTCACCAGCATGCCTTTGTTTTGCCATTCTCCGCTGCAGAAAGCAACGCTTACTACATGTGGCCGCAACACTGCCTCCTCCTAAAAATTAAATTTGTCCCCGAATTTACCCTATACATTAACTCTAGTCCTGTCGTATATTCTACTTCTTCTCTATATACATCCAGGTTGCCCTGACTCATGCCCTACTGGTAATCCATTCTACAGGAATCTCATGGAGCGGTCTTGCATTAATATGCTGAATCCTCTGTTTTAATAAGACATATACCACACTGATAAATAAAATCAACACGGTAACAGTACTGGTTGAAATACCTATGGTCACTATGCTGCGTTTCCACCTGGTATCGTACTCCTCCACATGCCTTAATAATTGCTGCATTGAAATTTGACCTTTCTCTGAATCTACTAGTTTATCTATCGTTTGCAATAGTGTAGCATCCAAGGTGTTGTTAATATATGTCAAATTTTCTCCTGGAGTGATGCTGAATGTCGCATCTGGCCAGTACAACGTCAGATGAGTATCTGTAACCTTGGTGACTCCCGTGACTGTCGATGGTAATCTGAAACGATCCCCTACTATTTCACAATTTGTTCCGTTGATTAGCAAACCACTGTCCCATAATTCCATCTCCGTGGTTGCTTTCCAATTCCCATTGTCATAACACTTGGCTGATATCTTCTCCATAGGGAATACTGAATACAACCAATTCCTCCGAACTTGCTGAAAATGTGGCGTAGGCTTCACTATTATTCTCCGACACTCCGAAGCTTCTGCTTCTGCCTTAAATAACTGGATCTCACACTTCCTCGTTGTACCTCCCATCCGTTCTTGTCGTTCCAACGCTTTTGTGTTAGCTCGTCTAACTCTCTGCCATACTTCCTTAATGGTTTTCGCAAATTGCTTACATGCTCGCTCTCTGTTCCCAGCCTTGGATGAAGCATGTCAAAAGGTGATGGCATCTTCTGCCCATACACCACTTCATACGGCGACAATCCTGTTGACGTATGTACCTTACTATTATATGCACTAGTTACGAATTGCAAGTACACATCCCAGTTGATGTGTTGACTATTTACATTGTGACTCAACACCTTAGCGATCGTGTGATGCACTCTCTCCGTTCGTCCGTTTGCTTTTGGATGGAATGGACTAGTCTGTAGCTTCTTTATCATCAGTAACTTACACAGTTGCTTCATCAGATCAGCTGTGAAATTAGTACCTTGATCCAAGATTAAGGACTGTGGTATCCCATACCTGAGTAACCAATAATTAACTAAAGCTTGTGCCACCATACTTGCTTTCTGATCTGATAATGCGACCATGACTAAATACCTAGAAAAGTGGTCAATCACTGTTAACACATACTTATTCCCTGCTGCACTCCTATTAAGTGGACCTAATACATCAATTCCAATTTGTTGGAAAGGTCTGTCTGCCTCTGGTAATCTTTGAAGCTGAATCCTTTGGTGGCTCAAGTCCGCATGCTGTGCGCATGTCACACAATTCCTAACGTACTCATCCACGTCTTGACGTCGTGTCGTCCACCAAAACTTCTCCGGTATCCGCCTATCTGTTTTTCTTCACCCGCCATGTCCTGAAAGAAAATGGTCCTGCACAAGTTGCAAAACTTCAGATCTTAACGCTGCTGGTACGACGACGCGCGAGGCGCATTTCGTCGATCTGCAAAGTAACCTGTCCTGTACCAGGAACTGTGGTTGCTTTCTGAACAATTGGCAATCACTATCCATGGCTTGTGCCCTTTTCCACTCATCTTCAGTCACCCCTGTTACTTGTAATACTGCCACTTTCCTGCTCAATGCATCAGCATTGGCATGTTTCACACCTGGCTTGTGTATTACCTCATAATCGAACTCCCTGAGTTTCAGCGCCCATCTCACTAGCCTACTCGCTGGGTCTTTCAGACCTAATAACCATTTCAGAGCTGAATGATCCGTCACAACCTTAAACCTTCTACCGTACAGATAGCATCAAAAGTACAAAATCTCGTTTATTACCGCTAACAATTCCTTCTCTGTCGTGGAGTAATTTTGTTCCATCTTGTTAAGTAGTCGAGACGCGAACGCAATCGGATGTTCTTTGCCATCAATTTCTTGCCCAAGTACAACCCCAAGAGCATGATTAGACGCATCACATTGTAGTATAAACTCCTTCGAAAAGTCTCGAAACTTCAAAACTGGATCTGATGTCAGTACCCGTTTCAACTCTTGAAATGCTCTCTCGCACTCTGATGTCCAGTGGAAGGTAACACCTTTTCTTAGCAACTTAGTAAGTGGCCTTGCTATTTCTGTGAACCCCTGTATGAATTTTCGATAATAGCTCGCAAGACCAATATACAATTGCAGTTGTTTAACCATTTGCGGAACTGGAAAATTTCGTACTGCAGAAGTGAGACGAGGATCTGTCCGTACCCCGTCCTGAATGATAACATGCCCGAGATAATTTACTTGTGCTTGCGCAAAATGGCATTGTCCAAACTTAGTGTTAGCCATGCTGCCTCTAATCTTTTAAACACCTCCTCTAACCGTTCCACATGCTGTTCTATATCTCTTGAAAAAACTATAATGTCATCCAGATACACCATGCATTTTTTCGGTTTCAACCCACGAAGGACTCCATCCAACAACCTCTGAAATGTTGCTGGAGCGTTTTTTAGTCCAAACGGCATTCTTTTATACTCAAAGTGACCACAATGCATTGTAAATGCTGTTTTTGGCCTGTCCTCCGGACATACTTCAATCTGGTGATAACCGCTCCGCAAATCCGTAGTGGAGAAAAATTTACACTGCCCTAGGTTATCTAACGTTTCTGTGATATTCGGAATCGGATATACGTCCGCCACTGTCCGTTCATTCAAATGTCTGTAATCGCAACAAAAGTGAAATTTTTTTGACCCGTCCGGTGTCTTCTTCAGAACTAGGACCACGTTACTAATCCAAGGACTATTACTGTACTGGATTATCCCATCTTCCAGTTGTTGTTCTATTAATTGCTCTACTACTGGTTGTAATTGTTTCGGTAGTCTGTATGGCTTATGATACACTGGAGCGTGATTCCCTGTCGGAATACGATGCTGTGTTATCGGTGTAGCAGGTAACGTACCCTGTGCTTCAAACAACGCTTTATACTTTAGTAATAATGCTTCTGTACCCGAACGATTATTTCCTCTCAAATGATTTACCTTGTCATGAAGTGCAGATTTTTTGCATTACATCATAGTCTAGTCTCGAACTATCAATGTCCTCTTCATCCATTAACTCTACTGTGGCTATTACAAATCCCTTCGGCAGATCGACATCATCCCGCCAGAAGTTATCTAAACTCATTGGAACCATAAACTGCCCGTTTATGTCCGTTACATCTACATCTACATCTACATTTATACTCCGCAAGCCACCCAACGGTGTGTGGCGGAGGGCACTTTACGTGCCACTGTCATTACCTCCCTTTCCTGTTCCAGTCGCGTGTGGTTCGCGGGAAGAACGACTGTCTGAAAGCCTCTGTGCGTGCTCTAATCTCTCTAATTTTACATTCGTGATCTCCTCGGGAGGTATAAGTAGGGGGAAGCAATATATTCGATACCTCATCCAGAAACGCACCCTCTCGAAACCTGGCGAGCAAGCTACACCACGATGCAGAGCGCCTCTCTTGCAGAGTCTGCCATTTGAGTTTATTAAACATCTCCGTAACGCTATCACGGTTACCAAATAACCCTGTGACGAAACGCGCCACTCTTCTTTGGATCTTCTCTATCTCCTCCGTCAGATCGATCTGGTACGGATCCCACACTGATGAGCAATACTCAAGTATAGGTCGAACGAGTGTTTTGTAAGCCACCTCCTTTGTTGATGGACTACATTTTCTAAGCACTCTCCCAATGAATCTCAACCTGGTACCCGCCTTACCAACAATTAATTTTATATGATCATTCCACTTCAAATCGTTCCGCACGCATACTCCCAGATATTTTACAGAAGTAACTGCTACCAGTGTTTGTTCCGCTGTCATATAATCATAGAATAAAGGATCCTTCTTTCTATGTATTCGCAATACATTACATTTGTCTATGTTAAGGGTCAGTTGTCACTCCCTGCACCAAGTGCCTATCCGCTGCAGATCTTCCTGCATTTCGCTACAATTTTCTAATGCTGCAACTTCTCTGTATACTACAGCATCATCCGCGAAAAGCCGTATGGAACTTCCGACACTATCTACTAGGTCATTTATATATATTGTGAAAAGCAATGGTCCCATAACACTCCCCTGTGGCACGCCAGAGGTTACTTTAATGTCTGTAGACGTCTCTCCATTGATAACAACATGCTGTGTTCTGTTTGCTAAAAACTCTTCAATCCAGCCACACAGCTGGTCTGATATTCCGTAGGCTCTTACTTTGTTTATCAGGCGACAGTGCGGAACTGTATCGAACGCCTTCCGGAAGTCAAGAAAAATAGCATCTACCTGGGAGCCTGTATCTAATATTTTCTGGGTCTCATGAACAAATAAAGCGAGTTGGGTCTCACACGATCGCTGTTTCCGGAATCCATGTTGATTCCTACATAGTAGATTCTGGGTTTCCAAAAACGACATGATACTCGAGCAAAAAACATGTTCTAAAATTCTACAACAGATCGACGTCAGAGATATAGGTCTATAGTTTTGCGCATCTGCTCGACAACCCTTCTTGAAGACTGGGACTATCTGTGCTGTTTTCCAATCATTTGGAACCCTCCGTTCCTCTAGAGACTTGCGGTACATGGCTGTTAGAAGGGGGGCAAGTTCTTTCGCGTACTCTGTGTAGATACACTCCTATGAATAAAGCAATGCTTTTCATCTAGAACCTCATTACTCAGTAGTGGCTCTACCAAGAACAACTCCTGCTGTGGCACATCGACATCCACCGGTACCCAGATCAACTTCCCTGTACCTGTTCTTACTTTGTCACACGAAATCACCTTAATGCACTTGTACGCAGTTTGGTTGGTATCATCTTAGCTATAAGTGCACCTTGCGACTCTGAAACATTTGCGATGGCTGTACCCATTGAGAACAAGCTCCCATCGAGTTCCAGCGTATGTTGCGAAAGGTCAATTTTGGTGTGATATTTAATCAGAAAAGCCCAACCCAAGTACCACTGAAAATCCATGTCCCACAGTTGACAACACCTCCATTTGTTCCCGGATCCACACGTTTCCTATCTTGAACTTGAGCTGTGCTGTCCCTAGTGCATCTAATTTTTTATCACCTAATGCGCGCAATCTGTATCTCGGAGCTACCAATCCTTTCTTGCCCACGAGGTCCACACTGACAACTGATACATGCGCTCCAGTATCCACTAAAACTCTTCATCACTTATCTTTTATCCAAACCATCAAACTACAATCCTCCTCTTCGTGCACTCTCTGAGTACTTCTTTTTACTGGGAATGCCTCCCGATGGCAGGAACATTCCCTTTCTCGTTTAACAGTTTTTTACCTGCTGTATCATTAACCTGTTTTTTGGCTTTACACTGCCGTGTCTTATGCCCTATTTCCTGACAGTTGAAACACTGCGGTTCCCAACATTGTCCCTTAAAATGACCTTGCTTCCCACAATGGTAACACTCTTTGGAAGATGAAAAAATTTTCTTGTCATTGCAACTTCTAGTGGCGCTATCCACTTCCTGCAAATGTGTAGCTATGTCAAATGCTGCTTCTAAGTCACTTGGATTTTCCATCCGTATCTGGCGTGAAAAATCCAGCGAGACCCCTCGCAAAAATACATCTAAAGCTCTATTCTCTGCTTCTTTCAATAGAACTTCATTTGCACACGCGTCTTGCGTTAACTCATACGTGTGCACATTCGTTCTCCTAATTCTGTCTGAAAATTCTTGTACCGTTTCACCCTCACCCGTTTTTTGCATCATCCTTCCCAATTTTTCCCTAAAAAATCTGGCACTGTTTTGTTTCCTAAACCTTTGCAATAATCCCTCAGCCAACTCTGTGAACGTAGTAGCATCCTTTAACCCTTCATGGTATGCCATATAAGTCCTCGTGTCACATACTAACCGTAACCTCGCCATTTGCAAACACATTTCATCCGACCAGCCACACAGTCTAGCTGTACTACGTACATCACCAATGAAAACATTCATATCCTCTGATGTTTTACCAGAGAAGGAAGGTATCAAATTAGCCGCTGAACAATCTGCCACACCGAAAAAGACAGTACCCTTGCATTCTACACTATCGCTTCCCGAGCCTGATTGAGTATTGTGCAACAATTGTTGCTCCAACCTCTGCATGTGCTGCTTTTGCAACATATTTTCTTCAATCAGTTTCTTAACTTGGTCTGTCAATGCAACTACAGTGTCACGGTGCCGCGGTTGCATGTGTCTCTGGCATTTTCCATGTGGTATACCTCACCTCACAAAAATAAAATTGTGTTACCCAGAAGTAAGTTAATTCCTAGCACATCTAATGGCAAGCCATCTAGACTTACCTCATTGCCCCGTTACATGACTGTAGAAGCCACACACATCACAAGTGCTTGGTACAAATTTATCGCAAGGAGCGACATGACCTGTTAATCCACACACTACACATTTAGATGGTACTAAGTTAATGTGACTATCATTGCCACGAAACTGCGATAAGTCTACAGGGCTGCTAGGCCTTTCAAATGACACTCTCACATCCCTTAACATTACCCTCAACATGTCTATATCTTTCTTTCCTGTGGTATCAACAGTGTAATTTGACAGATTGTCAAAATAAAGTGAAACCTCTTTATAACGCTCTTCCATTTAATGTTTTCTTCTATGATATGTTCTTTTCCAGTCCTGACCAGAAGCCCATATGTGCAATGCTAAAGTTTCCTCTTTAGTACATTTCCTCTATACAACAATTTCCTCCATTTAACACTCATATTTTTGTAACCCTAACCTATTATTTCCCTCTTTAGAGTATTTAAGCCACTGGTGTAGATGCTTCATTTTCTGTTCTGCGGATTTGCACAGACTCTGAACGATCATGCTCAGTGTGAGTCACAAGTCAGCATCAGTGCCCAATTAACGTGAGATGTGATGCACATCGTGCTTCTCGTTTGCCTTGTAGGCACTGTTTTTTTGTTTTTTGCGTGAGCTAATGGTGAATGTCTGTACAGTGTACAGACAATTGGAATAGAGATCAACATGAACATCATTTCCGCCCTTTTTATTGCTCATAAAAACCACACAGTGCATGTTGTACCACCATACAGCGAGACCTTCTGAGGTGATGGAACAGGTTACTGTGTGCACGGTACCTCTAATACCCAGTAGCACGTCTTGTTGCATTGATGCATGCGTGTATTCATTGTGGCATACTATCCACAAGTTCATCAAGGCATTGTTGGTCCAGATTGTTCCACTCTGCAACGGCGATTTGATTGTAGATCCCTCAGAGTGGTTCATGGGTCACTTCATTCATAAACAGACCTTTTCACTCTATCCCAGGCATGTTCGATAGGGATCATGTCTGGAGCACATGCTGGTCACTCTAGTCAAGCAATGTCATTATCCTGAAGGAAGTCATTCACAAGATGTGCATGATGGGTGCATGAATCGTCGTCCATGAAGATGAATGCCTCGCCAACATGCTGCTGATATGGTTGCACTATCGGTTGGAGAATGGCATTCACATATCTTACAGCCATTACGGTCCCTTCCATGACCACCAGTGGTATACATCAGCCCCACATAATGCCACCCCAAAACAGCAGGGAACTTCCAACTTGCTGCACTCAATGGACAGTGTGTCTAAGGCATTCAGCCTGACCAGATTGCCTCCAAACATGTCTCCATCGATTGTCTGGTTGAAGGCAAATGCGACACTCATCGATGAAGAGAATGTGATGCGAATCCAGAGCAGTCCATTTGGCATGTTGTTGGGCCTGTCTGTAGCATGCTGTATGGTGTCACGGTTGGAAAGATGGACCTCACCATCGACGTTGTGAATGGAGTTGCGCATCATACAGCGTGTTGCACACAGTTTGAGTCGTAACACGATGTCCTGTGGCTGCACAAAAAGCATTATTCAACGTGGTGGCGTTGCTGTCAGGGTTCCTCCGAGCCATAATCCACAGGTAGCAGTTATCCACTGCAGTAGTAGCCCTTGGGCGGCCTGAGCAAGGCATGTCATCGAGAGTTCCTGTCTCTCTGTATCTCCTCCATGTCCGAACAACAACACTTCGGTTCACTCTGAGATGCCTGGACACTTCCCTTGTTGAGAGCTTTTTCCGGCACAAAGGAACAATGCGGATGCATTCAAACTGTGGTATTGAACATCTAGGCATGGTTGAACTACAGACAACATGAGACATTGCACCTCCTTCCTGGTGGAATGACTGGAACTGGTCAGCAGTCAGACTCCCTCCTTCTAATAGGTGCCGCACGTGCATGGTTGTTTACATTTTTGGTTCGGTTTAGTGACATATCTGGACAGTCAAAGGGACTGTGTCTGTGATAAAATATCTGCAGCCAACACTATCTTCCAGAGTTCTGGGAACTGGGGTGATGCAAAACTTTTTTTGGTGTGTGTATTTCAAACATTCAGAAAGTTTGTGATGGCTCATAAACTTGAGGACACAACAAGATAACTATAGCACAACTTTCTTATTTGGAGCAAGAAGAGGTTCTGATACAATCCAGAAGAAATAGGAAGCAAACATGTTTGCTTGACCAACTAAAAAAAAAACTGAGGTATGTAATGTTCAGGTTGTTCCAATTCATGAATTTGTAGAGAAATTTGACTGCAGCTGTACTTTACAAGTTCATTAGCAAAGTAATTGTTTGCAGCTAATTCTTTTTTAATTTTTACCATTTAGTGTGTTTTTTTAAATTACATCCTCAGTAAAATTTGACTTGACTTTTACAGTTATCAATTTGAACGCTCCCTCTTAATAGTGTTTTCCTCCATACAGAGTTCAGAATTTGTGGTCCCTTAAAACACATGATATATAAGTTTGACTGTATGTAGGAGTTTGGTCAGCATTCCCTATCTGGCCAAGAAGGTACTGATTTTTATTGTGCTGACTGATTATGAAGTGCTGACATTCCACAAATCTTTCTTCATAATTGTTTGGTAGCTTCTGCACAACAGAAGTTTGCTTCCAAAGTGACAAACCCCAGCACTTCATAAAAAGACCAGTCAAGTTGCAATTAGCTGACACTGTTCCTTATCAGATTCGTTTAAAATTACTTGAAGAACGTGATACCAGCCACGTTTTGTCCCACGAAAAGCTTTCCTGCTACTGGGACATTCAAATAATTTGCCACTTTGCAGCTGCCTTTGTCTGATATTGCCTTCATCAATCTCATACTGGAGACCTGGAGCATGATTAGAACTTTTTTCCACACAAGAAATAACTTCCCTATTGAATCTGGCACAGTAATGAAAGCACTTCATTATGGTTTTCTAACACAAGCACTTCACAAAATTTGATGAAAGAATATGTAAAATCAGAATGAGCCACAGCTGACCAGCTCATGCAGCAATCCTAAAGCCTTATGCATTATTGGTATTTGTGTAAATAAATTTATTTTGTTGCTATGAATATTTGAAAGGCTGCTACATTCAAAGATGAGCAATACTGAATTTCTATTTCTTTCGTTGGATGATGTATTAAAATTCAATGGTTGAAACTCAAAGAAAATAGGTAGACTCATCTTCCACCCTTCCCTTTTTTTTCCACATAAGTTTTGGTGTGAGTATTTGGCCTTGTGCCTGCAAAGCATGCCTGTGTGGTGCTGCTCAATTTGACGATAAAAGTTAGTTGTGGTGGCTCCTGGTGCCATTTTTCAGATTTTCCATTTGCTTTGCGTTTGATTCTAAGCTATTGGTGTTTTTTTTGTATCTTGAAAACTAGAGGCTTAAATTTGGGTATATAAGGTAGTTAACAATCTGTCAAAATACTAATATTTTATTCATTTCTTTTCTAAAACGCCATGGACTGTGTAGTACTCCAATGCTGCCTTAACTCACATAGATGTTTTATAATAACAAGTACCTGTTTACTTACACACAGTTATACTTTATTATCTACTCTGCCTGCTTACTGATTAAATTCTTTCATTATAGACCTGTTGACTGTAGAAGTGCATTATAAAATTAAACTACTACAAGCTTTGTTTCTCATACAAAAGTGACTCCCCAAAAATGAAGCTCCACAGCAACAAACTGACAGCATAGTTTAACAAAACTTCACCCTCTATTAATTATCAGACAAAAACTTGTTTATTATATTTCAGTGCACTAGATAAGACATTACTTTATTTTAAAATACTTATTTTGCTCTCATGATGCCTGAAAGGCTTTTTCAAGACAAACATTTATTTTTCGTAATCCTTGGTGTATGCAACATTGCTTACTTTATCTCAAAATTATTTAGACTAGCCTGAAAAGCCATATGATGGCACATTTTTATTAACCGTGACACATTAATACTGCAAACTGATTTTTTTTTTGCTTGGAACTGAACAAAATGATTGTGAGTTCATTTTTATTGCTGCCATGTTATTGTCTGATTGCATTCTTAATTTCATACAGTATTAAGCTGAAAACTTTCGCTATTATCCACAAAAATGTTATCAACACTACTAAATCCAAACATAGATAAGACATTCTTCATAAAATTTAGCTTATTTGGCGTTTAGAATTTGTAGTGGTTCCATCTGCTTTTATTTCTTCATTTGTTGTCCTCAGTGACATCGTACTGCGTTGCGCCATTGGCTGAAAAAGGGTTGTGAATTCTGACACTGACTGCTGTAAATAATGTAGCCTACAGGTGTACAGTTGCGTTTTGCCTTACTTTAATTTCACTCTGCACAACCCCCAAAATACACAGTTATATAGCCAGTGCACTACTGTTTAACCTTCGATAAGCCTCATTAATAGTTTGCAGGCGAACATCCACATACTGCTACAATAGTTTACTGTTGAACATCTACGAGCAGTAAAACCTAACCACAAAGTTCACAGTTCTTGAAGAATAATCAGGTACATATGAAAACAGTCACTGTCATTGCTTTACATATGGCCTAATTGTTGTAACACTTATTTCACTCTTAAGTCGATCTTTGTTGTCGTTCTAACCAACACAGGTTCCTCGTCTGAAACTTGGCCATGGACTGACTGTCTTGTGACCAAAAATTTGGCTCTTATATATCATCACAATAATAGGTACTGAAACTACACTTTGTTCAAAGTTAAATTTACAGCAATTACAATTAAAATTTAACTCATTAAATTAATTGAATACCTCGAAAAATTGGCTCTGCTGAACAGTTTCTCATACTGAAAGGGTTAAGCTCAATCATTTGTTTAAGTCATGAAATTAACATATATAGTTATGCAAACAGTACTTTGGACAAAACTATTAATTACTTTGGAATTAATTCAGGGCTGTTTTTGTTAACATGTTTTTGAATAGAGCCAAATAGATACTTTAAGATTACTAGTCTGTCGTCTTCCAAATGTTTACAATTATTACAGAATTTATATTTGTTTGTATGTCAACAATAGAGTTTACATTGTGATACAATTACTGATTTCACCATATAACAAAGGATACTAACTAGGAATAGTCAAAATAAATCAGAAAATCAATTACATACAGTAAACTAAGCACAAAATTAGATCTGGTGTTATATTCTTTAAAACTGAGGACCAGTCTTTCTCTATTATGAAAATGCAGATTATATTCACGTATGTTAATGGTAATTAGTTAAAAGTAACAAAACGAATTTAAGGAGGCAGATGGCAAAACCAGAGTGGAATTCAAATTGTCCCAGCTTGCTTTGTCACAACTTGAATCTTCATGTCCCTCTGTAGGGCACTAGGATTTCATTCATGGTAGCACACGTACCAATAGTGTCAGTCACCTGGCAATTTTATAAAAATTTTTCAAAAATCTCAGATATAGCTGCTGCTGGTTCAACTGCTACTCATTCAGCCCTATCTTCAATGGTCATCGAAACAGGGGTTCAAAAGGAGGATGTCAAATCTGTTTTGCCTCATGATACAAGGCCTCTTTATCACATTCTTTCTCTAGTTCCTCAACCTGCCCCTGTACTTATTTCTCAGCGTTTGTTCTGGTAGTCACCTCTCTTCCCCTATGCCATTCTGTGTGCATGCCAGCCACCTCTCGTGCATGTCGACAGATGTTGTTAAATGGTCACAAATAGTAACATGTTGTATTTCAGTAAATGTCAGTTTTGTCATGCAAAGTGTTTTATGGTATTTAATATCTCATTTTAACAGGCATTCTGATCATTTAGTGTGATATGCAGCATGGTACCTTGTGAGACAGGGAGATGTTCCAGACCCATATTTGATCTGTGCGGTGGGTTACTGACTGTGTGCTGTTACACAGGCCAGCCTGACTGTGAATTTGGGGTGTTTCCCATGCTCATTTAGGCACTTGCCGTGATGGTTCCCAAATTCCACCTAAGTGAACATGATACTTAAACAATTAAAAGCATGACAACACATATAACAAAGTCTACATAATTCACTGACAGATAGTTCACAGAACTTCCATGCTTACATCCCTTAGGTTACCTAGAAGACTGTGGCATCAGGAAGGACATTCTGCCAAAAATTAAATAATAAAATAAAAATTGCCAAAGCCTGAAAAAATGGACCCAATACTATATGGAGTAAATGTTAGGGAAAAGACAGAATTCTAACAGTATTAACTGTCTGTGAGGAGGGAATATGTTCGAGAGATGTTGCCAAGGAAAACCACTAGAATTTCCACTTAATTATAGTCCCTGGCACCATTCCATAATAAGCAGTTAACAACTCCTCTCAGTGTAATCATAAACTTATAACTTCCTTATGTTGTACAAATGAAAAGCCTATCAATTATCAACACAAAACAATTTGTAATGGTGCTACCTAGGTACAAATGACTAGCTGTGCCACAAAATATCTTGTTGAGGCACTACTTGTTTTTGAATACTTTAATATATACGTGAAATGTCTGCTTGTGTCTGTGTATGTGCGGGTGGATATGAGTTTGTGTGCGAGTGTATAACTGTACTTTTTTCCCCCTGCGGTAAGTCTTTCCGCTCCCGGGATTGGAATGACTCCTTACCCTCTCCCTTAAAACCCACATCCTTTCGTCTTTCCCTCTCCTTCCCTCTTTCCTGATGAGGCAACAGTTTGTTGCGAAAGCTTGAATTTTGTGTGTATGTTTGTGTTTGTTTGTGTGTCTATCGACGTGCCAGCGCTTTCGTTTGGTAAGTCACATCATCTTTGTTTTTAATATATACATATGCATTCCCAAATTGATGAATGTTAACCATATGCTGAGTTATGAATTTGCCTCCTAATGTAAAAATAGCAGTTTGCAACTTCTTCCTAACAAAATCAGATTGGTCTTGTACAACATCCAGTTTCTGTAGAAATAATGCACCAACCAATGGTCTTAAAACTTGAAAAGATGATTGAACAGCTTATTTCTTGCATATGTAGGCACTAGTATTGTACTTGACAGAAAATAATGCTAATCACATCTAAGATAAACTATGCTTGTCAAGGTCCTTAACAATATTTAGATGCAAGACCATACACAATCAATGACTAAAAACTTCTTTGGCGAATTTAAGTAAAAAAGGAGATGTGCAGAGCTGAAATCCTCATCCAGAGTATTCAAATCTGAATGCTGTGATTCTGTTTGTTATCATTTAATTTATAAAATCAAATTGTTAATTACTTCCCAAGGAAATCTATTTTGCTGAAGAACATTAATATTCATTTAATTTATATTCACTTCCCTATGTACGTTGGATCTGTGAATGTAAAACTAGGATTTATGTCTTTACAAGTCAGTATTGCCCGATCAGAGAGGATGAATACGGGGCTGTGAGACACTGTTAATGGAGAGTATGTGACTCCATAGAATTAGACTGGTCTGCATGTGGAGCAAAGTGATGGAAGTATGGCTATATGGAAGTTTCAACTGTCAGTGGTCACCTGGCCAGGTGGTAAGGACTGTGACTGAGATGGCAGAAATGGCATATATTTAAACACTGTAACCATATGGACAGCTGTGTCTTTGCAAGAAGGAATCATCAGATTCTGAAAACAGACTGACCATTTTGGAGTTCATTTGGAGGTGGCTGTTGTGCTGTCAACACTCCATCTGTGACACATGAACTTTGAAAACTATGTGTAAGTAAGTCTGCTAATTTGCAGATCATTGTAAATAAATAACAATTTATAAAATAATGCTAAAACAACATATGAGGATTCAAAATGAAAATCATTGAGGAGCACTTTCATTTCACTTCAGCACAGTATAATGTAATTCCACATACATCCTTCAGAGACAGATGATTACATTTACTGGTTATAACAGTGTAGTAGATAATATAATAAATACATAAAATAAGGGAAAGGCAATGACTTGAATACAGTTGACTGATGCGTAGGGCACGGTAACACATAACAGAAAAAATGTTCTCACTAGCTTTCGAGCACTAGCCCTTTTCCCAACAATAATACACACATTCATACACACACAAGCATACAGACACACAAATGTACACACCCATAGCCACGGAAAAAACTCAACATGATATAAACAAACAGCAGGATGGAGTAGGCTTTGGATAGTTGTAGGATAAAGTGCTGAGGTATTCCTGTTTCTCCAATGGGTAAAGTGCAGCCCAAGCCATTGCAGTTTTATTGTGTAAACAATAACAAAAATTCAAAAATTGTTCACAATTTACAGAAACTGTCTGGGCTAGTGAAATCATCATGCAAAAACAGTGTAGATTGATGTGCCACACTAGTTTATTATGTTATTATTACACCTTTTGGATACAGTATGATAATGTGTTATAATTCTGTCAATTTAAAGGCAAGGATTTTAAATCTTAATTTTAATTGTAAAAGTGTGATTTTATTTATTTATTTACTATTATGTTTAATGTACTGGACACATATTACTATGAAATTATCATATGATGATTTATTTACTGACTTGCAGGGAGAGGGGTCCATTAGCATCTGAAGTGGTGGTGGAACATTTCACACAGCCTATGAGAGGGTAATTAGGGTTACTGTTGGACTTGAGGCATGGTGTGATTATCATATGTTGGTGATGAGTGTGGTCATATTGTGGTATGAGTTGATAAGACCACTAGTTACAATTGCAGAATATTGTACAGGAACAGTTAGCATTGATGTCTCAAGTAATTGTGAACATTGGTTAATGTACAATTTATAGATGTTTGAATGAGAGATTAGACAGACTAGCATTTAGCATTCTTGAATCATTGAGTGCTGATTGATTCATGGTGCTGCAGTTAGAGCTACAGTCTTTGGAACTGAATAAAGGCAATTTAATAATTAAACTTTAGACACTGAAGGTAACTGACAGTATATCCATTGTACCAAAGTACTTTAATTATTTCAGCACTGCAAACCTTTAATTTTAACACTTCAAGTTCAAGGACTAAATATTGTGTGTGTGTGTGTGTGTGTGTGTGTGTGTGTGTGTGTGTGTGTGTGTGCACGCACTTGCGTGCGTGGAGAGGGGGGACTGACATTAACATAAAAACTGACCAAAGTTTTCAAATAGCAAACCACACATTGTCCCAATGGCCAATGCACAAAAGTGTGTCTTAAATAAGCAGCAGCAGTGTCATAACAGACTGTTGGAAATAATATTGTTTATCATATGAAATTGCTTTTAGAAAGGGTTAACACTTAAGTTTGAGTATAAATCTTAGCCTATGAAGAACTTAACAATTATTTGAGGAGTATGTCTACACTCTCTTTCCTGTCGATAAAGCAACAAAATGGAAGAGTGATCGTCTTAATATACCTTCTTTCATACATTTATTGAAAAGATAACTTTGAAATTACTCTTTCAATCTTTTTAGATTACTTTTAATCCTGATTGCAAGTACAGAGGGACTGTTCTTAGTTGAGGACCCCACATGCTAGTTGTAAGGAAATGTAAGCATTGGGTCCTTGAGGAGCAGAAGTACATGAAGACTGAGTAAGTAACTTTCACCAGTTTAATCCAAAATACAATTTACAATAACAATGGAATCACTCTGTCATTCACAATAACATCAAATAATTATGGACTGATTGGGACTGCCTTGTGAGATGAGAAATGTAGCCTTACACCTCATCTGAACTGTGATAGTTAAACAGCTTAACCATGTGCAGGCAACCGGTGTTGATGACTCTGCTGTGGAGACATTTGTTTGCCCTGATATGAGTGGCTGATCAGCATTTCAAGGTAGCAGTGCATTCCATGCATACATGTGTGAGTGGCTGCATGTAAGCCTCTAGCCTTTACCTCAGTAATATTCATTAAATTTTTCTGGGTATTTGTAATTAAATCACTATCCTTGGGGAAACCAGACAGAGAGCTGTTTGCATAGGCTAGTATGTCTGATTCACAGTAATAAACTGGCAACATTCTCATAAATGAAAATCTTCCAGTTGTATGAAAAGTAATTGGCAATATAGAAGGTATGTAAAACAGATCACATGATAAATCACAGTGGGTAGCATCTAAAATTAATCATCTACAATTTAATTTGAGTGTGAAAGATGTTTCAGGCACATTAAAATCCCTATGTGTAAATGTCATATGAAGGGTTGAAATGAAGGAGTAAATTATACCTTCAGAACATAAGTCAAGAAATGGCTGATAAAGAGGCATTAAAATTCTATGGCAGTTGTACCTCAGAGAATTAATCACAAATAAATATTTCTCACAGTTATATACTCTACTATCTAAGAATAGTGTCAATTCTGTGCAAATTAACTTATGAATACATTTAGCCATATGCAGGTCATGCTTATTGAGCAATACAAAATATGGTCCCTTCAATCTGAACTGATCAGTAAATAGTACTGCAGGTGATACTTGACCTCAGTGCCAGATTCATGCCACATCACAGGGTAACTGTAAACCTTACATATTTCAAAATTATGCTTTGGTAGAAACTGGCATGGAAACAGAAACAATTAATTCACATTCAATGATGAGGGAGTGTATAGTAGTTATGTTATAGTAAGTGTGTAAGTAATAAGATTTAACAGAGTAAATCATAGATGTTTCCTCTAGCTTATGTTCAATAATAGTTGAATCTGCAGGAGCTGCTCTGGGTGTAATAGCACACTGTTCAAACAGTCATTTGAACCACTTTCAGTGCTGTTAAATTAAGAGCATCACTTCTAGCATTTGATAGACTGTCAGTAATTCTTAACAATAGTGTTTAAATCTAAGTAAGTGCTCACAGCATTCAATCATTGGAACAACTCTTGGATGGTTACATTCATCCCACCACAAATTATGTTGAAATGTGTTATGGACTACTTTACATCTGTTCAATAAAAAGTGTGTAGTTGTTAATGGTTCATAGCATATTCCTTAATACAATTATTTCATTAGAGAGGTTGATTAAATTCATACTAGGCTGTTATTCAAGAGGCATTATTTCGTGATTTACATCCAGTAAATCTCAGCTTGTTAGTGTACCAAATACAGTACAAAGGAGACACCCTATAAATCAAACCAGGTCTGGCTGCACCTAATCTATGTTCTGCATGGTAAAAAATTTAAGAATCAATTGATTCTTATTTGTAATTAACATTGACTCTTACTGCATTGTAGCTGTGACACAGTTGTTATACCAAGACATTTCCATTTCCAAACCTGTCATTATCCTTAACAGTCCTTTGCTGCTTCCCATTTCTTACCCCACTCCCCACCTTCCCTCACACCCCAGCTCCCAATGCTGCACCTGGCAGTCTCTAGTCCCTGCCTGTTCTACCATACAGCGCTCTTATCTCCCCCATCCATACCTGCTATCCCTCTCCCTTTCCGACCTCTATCCATGTTGCTATTCACGTTGACAGTCACATTCTAGCCAGAGCTGCCAATGGTAGTGATCATATGTGCATGAGGTGTGCTTGCTTGTGTGAATGTGTGTGTGTTATTTTGCTGAAGAAGGCTCTGGCCACAAGCTAAAATGTGTAACAGTCTTTTTGCTGGTCCTGTTGGCAATGCAACAGGTCATCTTTTGCTGAGTAGCAATCTATCCTTTTCCTAATATTGTTGAAACTCTAACTTGGAGTTTCCTTTGTTTGATGAAGTGCAAGTTTAGCTTTACTTGTAGAAACTATCATGTTTGATCATGGTTTAAACAACACACCTGTTTTCTGAGGTTTTATTTATACAGAATTAATGTAATATAATAATGTAACAAAAGCTAGAACTATTGCAAATATGGTTAATTAATCGTAAATACTAGAGTTAAAGAGTGATATAATAGAAATGCATCTCTTGATGTAACCAATGGAAACAAATTTTAGGCAATGTAATGGCTGTAATTCCGTATTTTTACAGCACATTCACATAGGCAGGCATAAACACACACCTTGCACATGCTCACACTACACATTTTTACAGAGATTGTAGGGATGTCTGTGGCTGGATTGCTCAGTTGTGGCGATGCCTCAGCCTTGGCCTCAAAGTCTGGACTATGACTTTACAGTGATCACTCTCTGGATTTAGGAACAGCTGTTCTGCCCCTTGCCTGACCCTCATCATTGGTCTGTAGTGCTATGGGAAGTCTACCAAAAAATGGCTTTACGTGATTGAGATGAAATACAATTCAACAAAAAGGAAAATGAAGCTTTAAGAGTGACTGGTGTAAACACCGACAAGATTGGGTATGGGTGTTTCTAAAACGTCTTAAACATTTTGACGTGATTTTTCTCCAACACTGTGTTGCTCAGGTAGACAAGATCTCCAACCCGACACTGCGGTGTGTCTGATGATTGTGTGGCTTTGCTTGCTAAAAAGAAAGATTGATGAATCCATTAATTAGGCCACCTCTATACCTTCTTTAGTTTACACACTAATTCCTTCACATCCTTATTGACTATTCCAATGGCAAACTGGGCAAAGTCCAAGGGTGAATGCATCCTCCTTCCATACATGAAGACTTTATGACATATGGCAGACAAACATCCCAGTTATAATGCTTGTTGCTCACATAGTGGCTAACAATCTTAATGATTGCTCTGCAGATCTGCTCGACATGGCTATTTCCTTCAGGATGTGATTTCATAGTTCTCAGCTAAGTAATTTTTGCAGTTTACAGGGATGTTTAATCGCTCATAAAATTCATTCCATGATCGTAGCTTATGCTTATGCTTAATGATGACTCAGACTTCAGCATCCCATCTTATACTAAAGTTTTGGACACAGTCTTGGCAATCTGATTAGGTATTGGTATCATGAGAAGATGGCTGGAAAACATGATCTAACATGGTCAAAATGTATTCATTCCCCTCTTAACCCTTTTACTGCTCTGCACATGTTAGTGCGAGTGCCTTAGTACCTGTCCCTGTGTGCTCTGAATGTGTTTATGCTCCCGACCAGTCCTTCTACCTGGCACTCTGAACATGTCTACATGTAGAAACATGTGCACGTAAACATATTCAGAGCACACAGGTACAGGTACAAAGGCGCACGCATTAACACGTCTAGAGCAGTTAAAGGGTTAAGTCTTAGGTAATGATCCATCAACATTTAATCGTACTCTTTGGAATGGTTCACTAGTCCTGGCAATTCTAATAATGGCATTAGTTTTTTTCCAAATTATTCTGTGTGTTACAGGAATCTCAGTGTGAAACAAATAAAAAAATGTCAGCTTTGTGATTGGCCACCCATACAGCTGAGCAATTTTAGTGTTTGTTGCTTATTTACCATAGCATCTAGATAACAAAGGATCTTCTTGTTCTGTCATGAGTTATTCTTTCATGCTTTCTGGATTTACTAGCCAATTTCCTTTACTTAGTGATTTTATGCAACAATCCATCTATTCTGACAAAATATTGACCATTTTTTCATATTGTGCTTCGTAGATACTCCATTGAACGTGCTTTTAACTCTACTAAATGGCTTATCATAATGTAAGTGCAAACCTTTTCTGCTCATCCCATCAGCATTCTCTTCCCATGGAGAAAAATCTCTTGGATGTTGTTCTAAAAACCAGAGCACAAAGCTCCTTGTGTAGTAGTAAGTAGCAGTAAAGTTACATTCTTCTTTGTTTAATTGTCTGGATACCAATGATTTTGGGTGTTCATGGCTGTAAATTTCTTGAGTCAACAGCAAAATTTGAAGCATTTGTTGAAAGAATGAAGGGCTTTCCAAAATTGGGATAGGCTACCATTGGAGCTATTGTTAGAGCAGCTTTAAGTTCTTCCCTCATATTTTTTCATCTGTTGACTCCTTTTTTTCAGTAAATGCATAACTGGGCATGCTATTTTGACGTAATCAGATATGAACTGTCTGTAGAAATTTGCTAATTCGAAGAATGATTGTAGTTCCTTTAAATTCTGTGCTTCAGGAAAATTCATGACAGCTTTAATTAATGTTGGATTAGGATGGGTGGTTTCGCTGGTTATAACATGCACAAGATAGTTTACTTGATTTTATGCGAATCACGTTTATCTACTGATAAAGACAGATTTGCACTAAGATACACTGAAAGACTGCTTGAAGTCTGTCGGTATGCTGCTTCACATTGACATCAATAATATTACATCATCAAGGTCCACAGGAGCTTGCATTGGTGTTAGCCCTTCTAAAACTGAATCCATCAGGTGTGGAAAGGTATCTGGTACATTGCAGAGTCTAAGTGGAATACAAAGGTATTTATACACTCTTTTTGCAGTACAAAATTAGTTCTTTGCTTGGCCATCCAGATATGCTGTCAATTGATGATACCTACTTGATACTGACAAAATTTGACATCTGCCTGATTACTGTAAGGTTTCCACCACATTCAGTGAGGAGTAAATGTCTGGTGTGGTTACTACATCCAGAGTTTGGGTATCAATGCAAAAGTGCAACTGTGGCTCTATAGAAACCAATTTCTTCTAAAACAGTAACCACTGGTGAAAACCACAGTCAATCTACAGGAACTCTTAGTTTTATAAATCCAGCTTCCAGTTGTGCTTTAACCATTTGTTCTAAAAACCCTCTTTGACTATATTGTATTTGATAAGGTTTTTGGGTGATCGTTGCTGCATTTCTGGTATGCATATGATGCTGAACCAAATGAGTTACAGGTAAATTTGAACATTATCAGGAAAGATCAGCATACTCCAACAAAACAAGTGCTAAAATCTTATGCTCATCAATGCCAAATCTTGTATCTCCTACCAAATCTTATTCATGTCATCCCATGTAGGCTTTCACGGCTGGCGTCTTTATCAGTAAACACTTCCGGGCTAAGTTGCCGTGGTCGATCTGTAGAATTTCTTCTCCCTGACGTTTCGTTCTCAACTAGTTGAGAACGAAACGTTAGGGAGAAGAAATTCTTATTCATGTGTTGCAATTTTTTGGTACTGCTATAAAAGTGTGTCTTCATAACTGTGATGTTTGACACCTCATCTTGAATCACTTCTACTTATGTTACATGTGAGCACTCCTCATTCCTTGCAGCAATAAAAACTCTTTGTTGTTTGTATTTGTTATTGTTATTGGGACTCTAGCTATATTCTGCCTCACCAACACAGCCATGCCCATAATTCTGGCAACATATCACTGCAATTTGTCAAGTAACTAACATTTCACCAACTGCTCAGTCAGTAACAGAGTTCCTTCTTTGCATTGGGGCGTCTTGACTTTGAAAGTGGTTTTCCTGCTATCTGGGGAACTTTCTGAGGCTGATTATTTTCTGCATTGACTTGAGGGATTTGAACTGATTCATTGGTAGGGTGGTTCATTCCCACAAAGTCAATGTTGTTGCTGCTTTGAGTGTGATTTGAAGAAAGAGCTCCTAGGTTGTAGTCACTATGGCATAGTCTGATCTTTCTGTCTGCAACAAATATCTCTGCCCCATTAGTGGACAAGAAATCAAATACAAGTACACTGTCATAGTGCTCTTCATTATTTGGAACTGCTTACACCATAGCTGTATATTTGTGTTGACTTCAACATATTTTTACATTAGCCTCTCCATGCAGCATCCCACCATTTAACCCCTGCATCCTTAGCAGTGATGGATTTAACTTGTCCTTTTACCTATGCAACTCAATGATTAGTGAGGTCTGTGCACCTGTGTAAATAAGTAATGTAATTTTACTTCTTTGGTACATAGCATCTCTCACAAAATAATTTCAACCTGATTTTTGATGTAACTAATGGGAATCCCTGTATGGGTAGGGGGTGGATGGTGTGGTGGGATGTATGTCCCTGTACTCATTTAATGATCTGCTAAGTTGTCTGTTGTTCACATTACTTTTTCTTTTGTCATGGCAATTTCTTGAAACATGACCTTGTATTTGTATCTTTCAGCTGTAGCAGATTCCTTTTTCTTCTCACTCCTTATGTTTGAGACTAGGATCTGTAATATTCTACCCTTGTGTTGAATATGTTATGTGCTTTCATTTGTGTATAATTTGGCCACTCTAATGCTTCCATAAAGCTAACAGTTGCATCTACTGTTTCCTGGAAGCTCTTAGCATCCTGCCAGTATGAATGCTTTGCTGGCCATGCAACCCTTGGATGCATGTTTCCAAAGTTCTCTGATAGGCTTCAAAGAGCTGAATGTGACACTCAGTATCACCCCTGCCAGCTTGTATGTTTGAGTGATAATGTTTAGAAGTTTCTCAATAAATTGCACAATAGATTTGTCCCACCACAGCTGCAAACTAAAACGTTGCTTTTTGAAGAATCTGATCACATTTTTGCATTTAAATCTCTGTCAATTCTGTCAATTTGAACTAATTATATTCATCTGATTTCATGCAAATAGACTTCATGTTAGTGAAATCTTGTGCTGCTACCTGTATTCCTAATTTAGCAACTGCTAACCTGTTGAAATCAGTCCATGAATCCGACAGGGCAGCCCCTTCAGGTTTCTGGAAGATTTCTTTCATGGCTTCCTCAGCTTTTCTGCTAAACACTGGTGCTGATGGCAATAATGAGAATCCATTATTGGGCCAGCACTGCATGAACTATCAAACGTCAATTTGTTGAAAAAGGAATGCTCACTTATTTCCACTTTTAACTGCTACACATTTCTTTGTAATTTTGTTGTAACAATTTCGAGATTGACCATGTTACTCTGACTGGATTCTGCCTTTTTGACAAGTTTATATTTGATGAATCACTCAAGCTCAGAAAACTGTTAAAAACCTGTCACTGTCTTTTGATAGATAAAAAATGTACTCACCAAGTGGTGGCAGGAGAACACACATGTAAGAGGTATTAAAGTTTGCCAGCTTTTGGAGCCAGTGGCTCCTTCTTCTGGCAGAAGGGTTGAAGAGGAAGGAAGAGGGACTGTAGAATCTCCAGAATCCACCCCATGCTGACACTACATCATAACATGGCTCTCCTTGGCTGAGGACCCCATGTACTGATTATCAGGAATAATAGGCTCTGGGTGAATAATAGGCATTGGGTTAATGAGGAGCAGAAGTATGTGAACACCAAATAAGTATTTTCCACCAGTTTAATCCTGAACACAATTGACAACAGCATACACATTGAGCCATCACTTCATTGCACACTCTAGCGCTGAATAATTATGGACTGATTGGTATTCCACCATGAGCCAACAAATATTGCCTTGCATCCCATCTGAGCCATGCTACTTGAACAGCTTTATCACAAAGAGACAGCCAACTTCTCAGCTTGCAGCTGACACAAGTAGTTGGTCAGCATTCCGAGATAGTGGCATCTGCCAAGTGTTTATGCATGAATTGCTGCATTGCAAGCTTCTAGCCCTTAAACAAGACATTTTTAATACATTCATTTAATAAATATACATTCATTAATCACAAAGAGACAGCCAACTTCTCAGCCTGCAGCTGACACAAGTAGTTGGTCAGCATTCCGAGATAGTGGCATCTGCCGAGTGTTTACACATGAATTGCTGCATGCAAGCTTCTAGCCCTTAAACAAGACATTTTTAATACATTCATTTAATAAAGGATTCAAAAATTAATTTTGATGGCCACACTGAACTTCAATTCAGCATGAGTACCCATTGTTACAGCAAACGGTTCCATTCTTGTCCATAGTGTGGCTGTTATATTCCTCAACTGTTGGCACTTCTACTTGCAGTTACTGCATACTTTGTTTTATTTACTCAAAGAAATGAAAAAACAAATCAGAAATATCACCAAATTACCACAAAGCTCAGATCATATTTTTCTACACACATCAAAAAAAGTTTTGCATCAACCCGGTTCACAGAAATCCTGAAGATAGATGTTGACTGTGGGTATTGCATCACAGTCCCTTTAACTGTTCAGAGATGTCACTAAACCCACCCAGAGATGTAAACAACCATACATGAGCAGCAGCTATTAGACAGAGGAGGTCCGACAGCTGATCAGTTCCAGTCATTCCACTGGGAAAGAGGTACACAGCTCAAGTTGTCTGTAGTTCAACCATGCCTAGATGGTCAATACTGCAGTTTGATTGCATCTGCATTGTTACTTTGTGCCAGGAAGGGCTCTCAACAAAGGGAAGTGTCCAGACGTCTCAGAGTGAACCCAAGCGATGTGGTTCGGACATGGGGGAGATACGCCAGGAAAAGGAACTGTTGATGACATGCCTCACTCAGCCCAGCCAAGGGCTACTACTGCAGTGGATGACTGCTACCTACAGATTATGGTTCGGAGGAACCCTGACAGCAACACCCCATATTGAATAGATTAGATTAGATTAGATTTACTTTCATTCCAATTGATCCGTAGTGAGGAGGTCCTCCAGGATGTGGAACATGTCAGAAAAACAACAATACATGACAAATATTTAAACTAAAACAAATAAGCTAATGTACCATTCCACAGGTCCCAAGTGGAATGATCGTCATTTTTTAATGAACACTAAGAGTACATTTTACAAATACTATTGCACTGAATTTAAAATAAAAAAGTTTTATATTTATTTATAAGGTAAGAAACATGTAATACAACTACTGTAATACTTATTTACAATGAACACATTACTGCACTGAAATGGTGCAGAAGTTAGATTATACTTACAACACACACACACACACACACACACACACACACACACACACACACACACACACAAATTTTCAGTGAACACATTACTGCACTGAAATTGTGCAGAAGTTATGTTGTACTTATATACAAATCAGTTGGTTTTCCTCAGAAATTCATCAATGGAGTAGAAGGAGTTGGCCACCAATAAATCCTTTAGGCTTCTCTTAAACTGAATTTCATTGGTTGTTAAGCTTTTTATGGCTGCTGGCAAGTTATTGAAAATGTGTGTTCCTGAATAATGCACACCTTTTTGTACAAGACTAAGTGACTTTAAATCCTTGTGAAGATTATTCTTATTTCTAGTATTGATTCCATGAATTGAGCTGTTGGTTTGAAAAAGTGATATATTTTTAATGACAAATTTCATTAAGGAATAAATATATTGGGAAGCTGTAGTTAGTATCCCTAGTTCCCTAAACAGGCTTCTGCAGGATGTTCTTGAGTTCACACCACATATAATTCTTACTGCACGTTTTTGTGCCCGGAAAACTTTAGCTTGGCTTGATGAATTACCCCAGAAAATAATCCCATATGACATTATGGAATGAAAGTAAGCATAGTATGCCAGCTTTTTCATTTTTATATCCCCTATGTCTGACAAAATTCGCATTGCAAACAGAGATTTGTTAAGACGCTTCAGCAGTTCTGTGGTGTGCTCCTCCCAGTTGAATTTATTATCAAGCTGTAATCCCAAGAATTTAACACTGTCCACTTCTTCTATCTTCTTGTCATCATATGTTAGACATATACTCTTGGGACACCCATTACAAGTTCTGAACTGCATGTAGTGTGTTTTTTCAAAGTTTAGTGACAAAGAATTGGCTAGGAACCAGTGATTAATGTCTACAAATATTTTATTGGCTGATCTTTCTAAGACTACACTTGATTTGCTATTTATTGCAATGTTTGTATCATCAGCAAACAAAACAAACTTGGCATCTGGTAATGTTACTGATGAAAGGTCATTGATATACACAAGAAAAAGTAAGGGCCCCAAAATGGAACCTTGTGGGACCCCACATGTAATTAGTTCCCAGTTGGATGATGCCTGATAGCTTGATACATGTCTCTTTCCTAATAACACCCTTTGTTTCCTGCCAGAGATATAAGATTTGAACCATTTTGCAGCATTTCCTGTTACACTATAATATTCTAGTTTACTTAAAAGGATATTGTGATTTACACAGTCAAATGCCTTTGACAGATCACAAAATATACCAGTTGCCTGCAATTTTTTGTCTAATGAATTAAGTACATTTTCACTGTAAGTGTAGATAGCCTTCTCAATATCAGAACCTTTTAGAAATCCAAACTGTGACTTTGACAGTATGTTATTTGAGATAAGATGGTTATAAAGACGACTGTACATTACTTTTTCGAAAATTTTTGAGAATGCTGGCAACAGTGAAATTGGACGGAAATTTGATGCTATTTCTTTATCCCCCTTCTTAAACAGTGGCTTAACTTCAGCATATTTCAGCCATTCGGGAAATATTCCACTGATAAACGACTGGTTACACAGATAGCTTAATATGTTACTTAGCTCAGAATCACATTCTTTAATTAACTTTGTTGATATTTCATCATACCCACTAGATGTTTTTGATTTTAAAGATTTTATGATGGACATTATTTCTGTTGGGGTAGTGAGGGTCAAATTCATATTATGGAAGTTACTTGAAATGTCTGGTCTAAGGTAATCCATAGCAGCATCTACCGAACCTGACAACCCCATCTTTTCAGTAACAGTTATAAAATGTTTGTTAAAAAGTTCTGCAACACTATACACATCTGTCACCAATGCATCATTTACTCTTAATGCTATTTGTTCCTCTTCATGTCTGGTTCTGCCGGTCTCCTCCTTCACTATATCCCATATTGTCTTTATTTTGTTATCTGATATGACTATCTTTTCCTTGTAATATATTTGCTTTGACATCCGTATTACAGTCTTTAATATTTTGCAGTATTTCTTATAATGTGCTATAGCATCAACATTGGAAATGTTTCGGATTGACAGATACAGTTTTCTTTTTGTTTTACAAGATACCCCTATTCCTCGAGTAATCCATGGCTTCTTTGTAGACTTTGCTCTAACCTTGGTAAGTTTTGGGGGAAAGCAGTGTTCAAATAAGGTAAGCACACTATTAGCAAAAATGTTATATTTTTCATTCATGCCATGAGCACTGTAAACATCAGTCCAGTGAATGTCTCTGAGGAGTGTCCTAAAATAATCAATTTTTGGCTTACTGATTACCCTCTTGAGCTCAGATTTAACAGATTTTATATCCTGTTCAGTATTAACATTTAACAGAAGGAACTGCATGTCATGGTCTGAGAGGCCATTGACTATTGGTTTTGTAATATAATTTTGTTCATTTGACTTTTCTATAAAGATATTATCAATGGCTGTTTGTGAGCAAGTGGTTATCCTAGTGGGGAACTTTACTGTGGGAATTAAGTTGAATGATAGTGTTACTAACTCAAATAGGTTCTTATTGGGAGAGTCTTTAAGGAAATCTACATTGAAATCACCAGCAACCACTATTTCTTTGTTTTTGGTTGTTAAATGGGCCAGTACAGCTTCAAGGTGGTTTACAAACAGATTAAAGTTACCTGCAGGTGCTCGATATAGACTTAATATTATGAAAGATTTTTTGTGAAAATCTAATTCTGTTGCACATGCTTCCATATGCTGTTCTAGGCAAAATTTATGAATGTCTATGTTCTTAAATTTATGACAGTTCCTGATGAATGTGGCAACTCCTCCTTTCTCCATTTCTGATCTACAATAGTGAGATGCTAACCTAAACCCTGTAACACTTAAAAGTTCTATACCAGTGGTCACATGATGTTCAGAGAGGCAGATTATGTCAGCTGGGTTTGAAGACTCTAATTCATCTATGCAGATAGTTAATTCATTAATTTTATTTCTCAGTCCTCGAATATTTTGATGCAATAAAGATAGCTGACATTTCACATTGACTGACTTAAAATTGGATGGAGTTAAAATATCTGCTGACAGTTGAAAATTCTTAACCAATGGCTGTTTATGTTGATGTAATAAGCTGGAATTATGTTTTTTGATTTCTTTCTCAAACTGAAGGTTTGTCTCAGTTCTAACCTCTCTTAAAATTTGTTTTCTTTCTGTCCTCCCTACCCTAAAAAAGGGTCTTTTCTGAATCCTATAACCACTGGTATTTTACCACTCATGACAGTGCCTCCCCCCTTTAACTTTCCTGCTATTTCCCCAGCCAATTTACCCTTCCCCTTCCTGTTGAGGTGAAGGCCATGCCTAGTATAATCCCACCTACTGACAGAATCAACATGAACCACACCAATGTGTGACCCCGCACCCGACATGAGCAGCCGTTCCAGCTCCAAATTAACTCTCTTGACAGAAGAGTTCAAATGAGGTCGGTCATGGCGCCCAAGAACAGATACAAACTCAACACTGGTATGCCTCGATGCTGATGCAATCTTCGCCAGGTCACACTCTATGCTGTACCCAGGATCTCTGTCAATACTGTTACCTGCCCCACCCACTATAACCACGGTGTCTTCCTTAGTGAAATCTTTGCAAAGTGATCCTAAATCCTCTGTCACCTGCTCCAGACCAGCACTAGGTTTAAAAAAATTGGTGACCTGGTATTCTGATCCTAGTTCATCCTGCAAGAGTTGGCCAACACCTCTTCCATGGGAACTACCTAACAACAACACTTTCTTTCTCTTTACTGATTTCCCTACATTCTTACTTTTCAATTTGCTGCTGAAAGTTTGTTGTGCCCTGTCTACACCTGCAACTGCTTGAGGCTCACCAGCTTCTAACTGAAGCAACAGGTCAAATCTATTTTCCACATTCACCATAAAGCTGTCAGACAAAGTTCTAGGCCTGTTCCTCCTGTTGCCTGTTGCCACTTCCCACCTCTCTTTACCCTTCTCCCTCCTTAACCTGTCAAGATCTCCCCTGGCCTTGTCTAACTCAGCCTGAAGGGCAGCAATTTTCCCCTCCTGTTCCAGTATCTTCCTATCTCTACTACAAATCCTACAAAACCACTGATGAGTCTCATTTACTTCCCCTATTCCCACGCCACTACAGTCACCCACATGGAAAAAACTACAGCACCCATCACACCAAAGCCCCGACCTAACAATTCTACGGCAAGTCAAGCACTTTTCACTCATGATAAACGTAATAATTTATTAAGAATAAGTCAGTTAAATTACAGATAAACACGAAAATATGGTTACACAAATTTGGCCTATACGCAACTGTGTGTAAACAAAAACAAAAGTGCAAAGTTTCCGAAACAACAAGTTAAACTTTACGCTACTTTCCGGAAATGCTAGTTAAATAATGAAGAGGTACGCTAAGTTAAATTGCTGGAGAGAGCAAGGAACAACTAAACGAAATTCTATAGATTTGCTGCAGCAGAACGTAAACAGAAAATACGACTGTACGGTCTTTTCGCGTTTTCTGCTATATTACGTAATGAGAAATGAAACCTTTAATGGTACACTTAAACGGCACACTAATACACTTATTTACCACGTAATCAGTACTAATCTATGTGTTTTATAATCTAAAATAACTTATCTTTACGAGAACACCAAACCTCGCGCTAGTCGCTTGGCTGCAGGGCTGCCAACCCACCTTTAATGCTTTTTGTGCAGCCACAGGACATTGTGTTATGACTCAAACTGTGCGCAATAGGCTGTATGATGCGCAACTTCACTTCCAACGACCATGGTGAGGTCCAGCTTTGCAACCATAACACCTTCAGTGCAGTACAGATAGACCCAACAACATGCCAAATGGACAACTCACGATTGGCATCACGTTCTCTTCACCAATGAGTGTCGCCTATGCCTTCAACCAGACAATCGTCGGAGATGTGTTTGGAGGCAACCCAGTTTCAGGCTGAACACCTTAGACACACTGACCATTGAGTGCTGCAAGGTGGAGGTTCCCTGCTGTTTTGGGGTGGCATTATGTGGGGCCGACGTATGCCGCTGGTGGTCATGGAAGACAACATAACGGCTGTACGATACATGAATGCCATCCTTCGACCAATAGTGCAACCATATCAGCAGCATATTGGCGAGGCATTAGTCTTCATGGATGACAATTAGTGCCCCCATCAGCAGATCTTCTGAATGACTTCCTTCAGGATAATGACATTGCTCAACTAGAGTGGCCAGCATGTCTCCAGACATGAACCGACCTATGCCGAATCCCCGTTGAGGAGTGGGACAATCTGGACCAACAGTGCTTGATGAACTTGTGTATAGTATGCCACAATGAATACAGGTATGCGTCAATGCAAGAGGACATGCTACTGGCTATTAGAGGTACCGGAGTGTACAGCAATCTGGACCACCACCTCTGAAGGTCTCGATCTATAGTGGTACAACATGCAATGTGTGGTTTTCATGAGCAATAAAAAGGGCAGAAATGATGTTCATGTTGATCTATTTTCCAATTTTCTGTACAGGTTGTGGAACTCTCGGAACCGAAGTGATGCAAAACTTTTTTTGATGTGTGTACATTTTTCTACAGTAGTTTGTCAAGGCTGATTATGATATGCTGTACAAGTTTCATAGATTTATAGCAAATCAAAATTGTGAAACATGAAACATAATAAAAACAGAATTTTGGTCAAAGTACTGCCAAAACTTTTCAGAACAATGTCTGAAACTGGCAAACTACCTCCCATATCAGTTCTTTCTCTTGCCAACACACATCCTTCCCATGTACTCACCAGCCACCACTGTCAAGGTTACTACTTCTCGTACTCAGATTACATAATCAGGAGACAAAGTGACTGGGTGTATGTATTTTGTAACTCTGGAGAGCGACTTTGTCCAAAAGCTGCTCCATGACTCTTATGTTTGATGAGTAATGATCTTACGGATGCCATCAGCTTGTGAATCAGTTAAACATTGTTTTAATTCTATTCTTCTTTTAACTGTTTGTAAATTGTCGTGTCAGATGTGAAAATGGGTCTTACAGTTCCATAAAAAGGTGCTGGAAGCCACCTACAAACATAACTTAGTTCTGAAACTTCATGCCTGACCAGGACCTAAACCTGGAACTTTACCTTTTGTGGGCAATGTTCTACTGACTTAGCTATCCAAGCATGGTTCACAACCCACTCTCATAGCATTACTTCCTTTAAAAACAGCACACTTTGTTGCAGAGATAAATTCTGGCTAATTGCTTTTGTTAGTGGGAGAATATCAGCAATAAATTATGTTATTCAGCAAACATATTGCATTAATAAAAAATGGGAATAGCTTTGTCAGTAACGACAGCAAAGGTTCAACTCACAAAATATGCAACTTTTTTCTGATTCTTGAATCCACGTGATCATATACACCAAAATGGGTGTTGTGTGTGGAGAAGTTTTGTGTGTTATGTTTAAAGAAAGGAAGATGATGATGAACTGTATAAGTATGTATGTGACTCAACTTCCTGCATGACTGGTGACAAGTCTGTAGCAGTTTCTGCATGTGGAGTCATTCAGTGCAGTTTCATCAAGTTAGTCATTGTGGATGTTCTGCTACAGACCCTGATTGAACCGCTCACTGCAAAAGTGACCACTTTGTCAGCTTCCATTAACATGCAGGGTACCATACCACTAGTCCATCCACCAACTTTTCCCCTGTATGGTGATTCAGCTAAGAATTGTAAGCTCACGAAAAAAGACTCAGACATAATTTTTTGGCATTCGGTGCAACAGACTCAAATTTGTGCAAAGCCCCCTTCCACTCATGGATTGCTCTTAAAATGTATCAATTACTGTGTCACCTTGCCCATTTGCAAGAAGCAGCAGTTCTTACTTTTGATCATGTGCAGTATATTGTCCAACTGCCATTGCAAATGAAAGCATGTCACAGCAGCGCCAACTGAATTCTACCGATGCCACAAGAAGCCAGACCAGTCATACAGGGATTGGGCAGCCCAATTTCACAGCCATAGCCATAGAGCTCAGATGGAAACCCAGTTCTAAGCAAAGAAGGGAAAGCAGAAAGGTGGAAGGAGTATATAGAGGGTCTATACAAGGGCGATGTACTTGAGGACAATATTATGGAAATGGAAGAGGATGTAGATGAAGATGAAATGGGAGATACGATACTGCGTGAAGAGTTTGACAGAGCACTGAAAGACCTGAGTCGAAACAAGGCCCCCGGAGTAGACAATATTCCATTGGAACTACTGACGGCCGTGGGAGAGCCAGTCCTGACAAAACTCTACCATCTGGTGAGCAAGATGTATGAAACAGGCGAAATACCCTCAGACTTCAAGAAGAATATAATAATTCCAATCCCAAAGAAAGCAGGTGTTGACAGATGTGAAAATTACCGAACTATCAGCTTAATAAGTCACAGCTGCAAAATACTAACACGAATTCTTTACAGATGAATGGAAATGCTAGTAGAAGCCAACCTCGGGGAAGATCAGTTTGGATTCCGTAGAAACACTGGAACACGTGAGGCAATACTGACCTTACGACTTATCTTAGAAGAAAGATTAAGGAAAGGCAAACCTACGTTTCTAGCATTTGTAGACTTAGAGAAAGCTTTTGACAATGTTGACTGGAATACTCTCTTTCAAATTCTAAAGGTGGCAGGGGTAAAATACAGGGAGCGAAAGGCTATTTACAATTTATACAGAAACCAGATGGCAGTTATAAGAGTCGAGGGACATGAAAGGGAAGCAGTGGTTGGGAAGGGAGTAAGACAGGGTTGTAGCCTCTCCCCGATGTTGTTCAATCTGTATATTGAGCAAGCAGTAAAGGAAACAAAAGAAAAATTCGGAGTAGGTATTAAAATTCATGGAGAAGAAATAAAAACTTTGAGGTTCGCCGATGACATTGTAATTCTGTCAGAGACAGCAAAGGACTTGGAAGAGCAGTTGAATGGAATGGACAGTGTCTTGAAAGGAGGATATAAGATGAACATCAACAAAAGCAAAACAAGGATAATGGAATGTAGTCTAATTAAGTCGGGTGATGCTGAGGGAATTAGATTAGGAAATGAGGCACTTAAAGTAGTAAAGGAGTTTTGCTATTTGGGGAGCAAAATAACTGATGATGGTCGAAGTAGAGAGGATATAAAATGTAGGCTGGCAATGGCAAGGAAAGCGTTTCTGAAGAAGAGAAATTTGTTAACATCCAGTATTGATTTAAGTGTCAGGAAGTCATTTCTGAAAGTATTCGTATGGAGTGTAGCCATGTATGGAAGTGAAACATGGACGATAAATAGTTTGGACAAGAAGAGAATAGAAGCTTTCGAAATGTGGTGCTACAGAAGAATGCTGAAGATTAGATGGGTAGATCACATAACTAATGAGGAAGTATTGAATAGGATTGGGGAGAAGAGAAGTTTGTGGCACAACTTGACCAGAAGAAGGGATCGGTTGGTAGGACATGTTCTGAGGCATCAAGGGATCACCAATTTAGTATTGGAGGGCAGCGTGGGGGGTAAAAATCGTAGAGGGAGACCAAGAGATGAATACACTAAGCAGATTCAGAAGGATGTAGGTTGCAGTAGGTACTGGGAGATGAAAAAGCTTGCACAGGATAGAGTAGCATGGAGAGCTGCATCAAACCAGTCTCAGGACTGAAGACCACAACAACAACAACAGCCATAAGTGTTGAAGTGTTTCAGGTTGGCTTGGGCTGAGTGGTGGTTTGTTACACTTCACCTCAAGGACCAAACACGTAAATAAGTTGCTACCTGAACACTCCTTTTATATATAATGAATGTTGCATACTGAATATTCTGTTGCTGTTGAGTATTATTAATCAGGGTACAGCAAGTCTCTGCTTACAGGCTGCAGATAAAGTTGTTGAAAATTAGCTTCTTGTTCTCTGCCTCTCTGTATTATGTATATAACAGAGCTGACAAATTAACATTTACAATACATTTATTATATTTGACATTTTGTGTTCTCAGCTTTATGGAGCTCTTTTATCCACACCACCTGCTCCTTGGAACTCCTATCTCCATCTCACCAGATAGGGTTGTCTGACTGCTACCCACCTCTGTACAGTCACTGGATCATTAGTTGTGGTATCAGCACCTACAATTTAAAACACCTCCTAACAGTGGGGTACTCGCCACTTATCGACTACTGTCAGTCATGAATATGTTTTCTCTGACATGTGTATTTAAGGATGTGATACCTCTCATTCAAGAATGGTATGTGTTGCTACATGTCCCTGCACTAAGAGAAAAGATGTGACCACAGATTCACCTTTAATTATTATACAAGTGTTATATAAATAGACGCAACAGCTTCACTATCACTTTCAGTTTTTCTTTAAGTTCATCATTGCAGTAAGTATTACTTTGTGTTTGGTTTTACCATTTCATTATACCTTATCATAAAAATATCTTTCTTTCTTGGAGAAAGTAAATATTATCTATAATTCTAAGATCATATGTCAGAGCACTCTGAGATTACATTGTGTCCTCAGAAATGCATAAATTACTTAACTTTAATAATTTTAGTTAATCAGTCTGGAGGAAATACTCCTTTGTCCAGAGTCTCTATACTTGTGCAAATAATAATACTCATAAACATTCATCAACCCTGCCCTTGTATGGGTTAAGTACTCTTTCCTTTAACTTTGTACCTTCACTAATGTGATGTACCTCTCTTCCCATAAAGTGGGTCCAACCAAAACTGGTATAAGTTCCCTTCTCTGGAGCAATTTACCCATAAACTCTTACAAAATGGTTGGGGTTCTCCCTTCCGTGGGTCCACCCAAACCTGATATAAGCTCCCTTTTGTGGGGCAACTTATTCATAAACTTGCATAAAATGCATCACATAGCTTCTTTACAATCATTTTGAGTACTCCAGTACTTCTCCCTTCTATTTTCGTTTTCCTATCTCTACATCCCCCACCAGACTACTGCAGACTCCCAATTTTGTCTGGACAGCTCTCCTGCCTGCCTGTTCTTCCTATCGCTACTCTCCTCCAACACCCTTTTCCTTCCACATGTTAGCTTGTCACTCTTATCTCTGGGTTATTCTGACACCTGGTCCCTTTATTCCTCCCCTCAAAAAAATGACTAAACTAACTCCTAAAAAAGCTATTTTTGTTCTTTTAATGTTTCCCACATCTGCTTGAGATCATGTGCATGATTCTACATTTTTTGCGTGTGTGTGTGTGTGTGTGTGTGTGTGTGTGTGTGTGTGTGTGTGTGTGTGTGTGTGTGTGTGTATGGGCATGCACATGCACTGCTCCTTGGCCAGTTCAATGAAGTAATTGCTATTGACAGGGAAAACTGGGAAGAGTCTCAGTGTGTGTGTGTATGGGCATGCACATGCACTGCTCCTTGGCCAGTTCAATGAAGTAATTGCTATTGACAGGGAAAACTGGGAAGAGTCTCAGCAATAGAGACATATGAATATGGAAAGAGGGAATTCAGAGTTGATCCTCAAAGCTGAGAAGTAAGAAAGTGAAAAAATGGAATCAGAGTGTTGGGCCCAAAGAAAGAAAGAAGGTAGATCCCAAAGACAAAATCCCTTCTCACCCCCTTACCCCAGGACACCCTCTCTGCCAGGTTCTTCATAGGGATTATGGAGGATGCAGAGTAGTTGACATGCCCTACAGAACAGTAATGTCCCAGATTCACCTGAACAGATTCCAAAAGGTGAGTCCAACACGCTGCTATGGATTGGCTGTAGGGAATAAACAATAACATTGTGTTAATTGTGAGTGTGACTTGTAATATCTGCAAATCCCACACCTCTTGTATAAAATGAACACAAACCACCCACAATGCAATCATTAAATATAAAAGTTAAAAAAATCACCTAATTCACACTGTTGAGAGTAAAAGAAAAAAAGAAGAAAAAAAAAAAAAAAAGAAGATTAACTGGGTTTTCAATTGGATATTCTATTGTTTAATGCTTTTAACATCTTTACATCTCTATGTTGTACAGTTCTTTTTGATTTTCTCTAGTTGGCTCTGCTAGAAATAATGCTTTTGGATGGGGAATGCTCTCAACTCTGTAGGGTCCAACATAGTTAGGAAAAAATTTACTGTTCTCTTTCTTAATATTTGAGCTCACGTAGATGATCATTAATTAACACTAGGTCTCCAATGTTAAACTGTGGTACTTTCGCTTGCTCATTGTATCATTGGACTTGTAGATCCGGGCTGTCTATTAGGTTTTTTGTTACTTATCATTGTATTTCTTTTATTGGCAAGGTTTCGTGTTTTGGCCAAATAAACAATTTTATTAAAGTTTATCACATAAACTATTTGTTCATTATTCCTATAGGTGATAGACCTATAGTTAGATGCAGTAGTTCGTTAATAATCATTCAAAACTCTGGAATCAGTTGTGCCCAACCTGTATGTTGCTTTGAGCAGTAGGTTCTACAAAGTCGAGCAATTTCCTTCATTATTCATTCACAAGGGTTACTTAGTGGGTGGTATTTTGAAATAGCAATATGTTTAATGTTTTCCCATCCTAAAAATTCTTTAAAGGCTTTTCTGTCAATATCCCATGAAGTTTTCCCATATCATTGAAATTTTCCTTGAAACAGCTAATTACTGTTTCAGTGTAGTGTGTTTGGTTGGCTAGAGCTTAATGAATTTTGACCATCACTCTACTAGTACAAATATGTAAGTCACTCCGCCCCTTCTGGTGGGTAGTTGACCAAAAAACTCTGCTTCTGTGAGGTCACGCAATCCCTTTGGTATTATCTTGCATAGCTTATACAACACTCCTTAATTACAGTCATTCATCCTTTGACATACTTCACAAGGTCTTATTATTGATAATAAGTTTTTAAAATAGTAAAATTTAATCACGTGTTTTATACTTTTGCATTTTCCAAAATGTCCCTACCCTCTGTGAATAAAATAAGTTAAATCAAACTCCACTGTTTGTGGTACAAACAATCTCCATTTTAGTCTAACTTTCTTGACTCTCCAAAATAAAACTTTCTCCTGGGTAATCTGGCCTTGTTGTCATCTGTTGTTCTTTGCTGGTTCAATGTTGTGTCACCAAACTATGGATTGTTAATTATGTCTTGTGCAAAATCGATTTTCTGAGAATCCTCCCATTCTTGAGGAAAACATCTTGAAAAAATTCGTAAGAATTATGTTGTGTGTACATATCTATCAGATTCTTGTATAGGTTCATGCTGCTGCCTAATTGTGGTTCTTCTAATAAAGTATTTGTATCTAAAGATTTCCCTTTACAGTGACTTTTTGTGATTTCTTGTCACTTTTAGCTATCTCATCCCACAATAGTTTAAATTCATTATTTGGTTGAGTTACTTCATCTTGGGAAAGACGTACACCATTTAAAGTTTGTACACTCTCTTGAAATTTTTGATCTAGTAATGAAGGTACTTTTTCCTCCAAACCCGTAAAGATATCATGTGAAGAAATGGAATCTCCATTCTCACTCCTTTGTTTTAAAAGTTAAATATGATTTTGCGCATCTGACATCTGATCCCTTACAGTTTTACATTCATTTACTGCAAATTCTCACAAACTACATACATCAGTATGAATTTCCCTCATATGTTCATTGAATTTGTTATGTACAGGGTCACATAGTTGAAGCATTTCAATACGAATTTCATTTTTAAAAACGTTTAGCTTATGATCTAGGGTATTTGCTAAACACTCTTCCAAATGCTCAAGTTTCTCATCAAATCAGACAAATCTGTCATTATTATTGTTAAGTACCTCCTCCTTGGATGACTATATTTTATTATTAATCTCTTTAAATTTTTCCAAAATTATTTCTAATTTCATTTCTCCTCACGCCATCATCTTCCTTGTGATGATTGGCATAAACAAATATTTTATTTCTCATCTCAACGTGCTTATCATCTATACTGATGGATTTAATTTTAAAATTAGTTGTATTCTACACTTGTCTTTTTGTATCACTCATAACATACACAACTTTTTAAAATGGTCACAACCACAGCTCACCCTTTACTTTATACTGCTTGCTGCCAATGGACTGTGCATTGACTGCTAGCTGCTCATGGCTGTGTGCTGCTGATGTGCTGCATGTCGTTTGCAATCTGTGGATTATTGTGTGCTGTTGACAAACTGGATGTAAGCTGCAATGTGCCAATGACTGCGTGTGTGCCGCAAACTTCTGACGACTGCTTGTAGATTGTGTACTGTAACTGGGTGCATGCTGGATGTTTCTCCCTACCAGAGTTCTTCTTCCTTTTTCACTTAATTGTATTATTTGTTTCTGATTCAGTTTGACATCTGTACTGTATAGAACATCTTGTTGATTTTTTCCCATTGCCCTTGGCAACATGTTTTCTCCTTGCCACTTTCTTATGGTATTTTCTTGAGATTTTGCTTTTTCATTACACTTTGTCCATCTTTTAAATGCTAAGTTGAAGTGTTTCAGGTTAGCTTGGGCTACATGATGGTTTGTTATACTTCACCTCAAGCACCAAACATGTAAATAAGTTGCCACTTGAGCATTCCTTTTACATACAATGAATGTTGCTTACTGAATATTCTGTTGCCATTAAGTATTATTAATCAGGGTACAGCTAGTCTGTGCTCTGAATCCATGTGCCTTTTTCCTCTAACTTGCCTCAGACTTCATCTCCTTACAGGTTGCAGGTAAAGCTGTTGAAGATTAACTTCTCATTCTCATTCGCTCCACCACATAAATAAGAAGAGAGATGCAATTCACCTTCTTATATTGTCTTCAAAATTACAACTCAATATGTGATAAATGAGAACAGCTATCAACTTGTATACTACCTCTCTGTACTACGTACATAAAAAATCTGATATTCAACTTGATAATTACAGTACATTTATTATATTTGATATTTTGTGTTTTTAGATTTGATGAATCTCTTTTTTCCACACCATCCAGTCCATGGAACTCCTATCTCCACCTCAGCAGGTAGGATAATCTAACTGCTACCCACCTCTGTACAGTCACTGGATCATTAGCTCTGGTATCAGCACCTATGATTTAAAACACCTCACAACAGTGGAGCGCTCACCACTTGTTGACTACTCTCAGTCTCAAACATGTTTTCTCTGACATATGTATTTAGGGATGTAATACCTCTCATTCAAGAAATGGGCTGTATCACTACAGTGTCAGTTTGCTACTGATGCCCATAACGAATCTTTTCTTCACAGTGCGTAATGCAGTTATCTGCATAGCTCCAGACAAAGAAGTGTGCTGGAAGGCTTTACTCTGTGGAAACCACCGATTGGTAGAAGTTTTGCAATTAGCATAATCTTTTGAAGTTTCTTGGGTAACTAGTGACAAAGTTGAAGTATGGGACAGTATGGCAGTAGTGTCACAAGATGTGTCCACTAGGCCAACAGATTGCTTGCATGAGGAAGCGGCAGTGGCAGCAGTAAACATGCAGGCCCAGCACCAAGCAGACCAAGCATGGCCCTAGCAACCACGACTGCCACATTGCCAGTGTCAGCATTCTCTGCTTCCATGTTGTTCATTCTGTTTTGTCCAGCATGAACGTTTTGCATGCCCTAAGCACTGGGCTACTTGTAATGTTTACCGGAAGAAAGACCACATCACCTCTGTGAGTCATTCGCCAAAGGTTACCCAGGATAATACTTGCCAGAAGAAAGACCACATCACCTGTGTGTGTTCACTGAAGATTACTCAGGATATGGTCAAGGACGTAAACTGTGTAACTCCAATGCTTATGACTTCTACCAAGTTGTTTATCAATTTAAGTGTTTCTCGCCAAGTGCTCCAGCTACAGTTCAACATAGTTGCTGCAGTGACGTTATTGAATTCTCCGACTTATGAGAGTTTAGGCTCACGACCATTGACACCAGTCATGCAGAAAATGGTCAGTTATAACAAACAAAATATTGTGCTGTTGTGACAATTTACGGCACCTGTCTCTTGCATTACATTTTTGGTGGTTGCTGATGCTGGTGTTGAAATTTGTTCAGGATGGATGCATTTTGGGCATTTGGATTTTCTATCACTTACTCATTTCACCTTGGGTCTGATCAGGTTCCATATTCTCAATTGGAAATACTATGTGAGGAGTTTTGGACTTGTTTTTGGAAGGTATAGGGTTTGCTACGAATTTTTCTGTTCATATTTGTTTGAAATACACAGCTCAGTCTTGTTTTTGTCATGTGTGTCCTATTCCTGTCACCATGAAAGATCAAGTGAAAGCAGAATTGGGCAGACAGTCTCATGGGGTGGTGCAGCCTGTTATGGTTAGTGACTTTTTGTTTCTTTTGGTTATAGTTTGGAAGCCATTGGGGAACTTAGACTCTGTGGTGACTTCAGTACTACTGTCAATGCACAGACAATTGTGGATACATCTCCTCTCCCATGCCAGAAACAATCATTGGCAAAAATATTGGGTGGCCACTACTTTTCTAGAATTGATCTGTCTCAAGTGTATCTTCAGGTTCCTGTGGAGGAAGAGTCTTAACAAATTGTGGTTTTGAATACTCCTTTTGGTCTTTATCAATATTTGCACTTTCCTTTTGGTGTGGCCAGCACCTCTGCTATTTTTCCAATGATTTTAGAGCAACTGACTATGCCTGTCTCGGACTGCATTAATTAATTGGGTGATATTGTTGTCATGGGTTCCTCCATGGTCGATCACTTGAAAAATTTGCGCACTTTGTTTTCTGCCTTGCACTCCACAGGCTTAGGGAGTAACCTCATATAATCTCAGTTTTTTTCAACCTTTTATTGTTTATTTGAGGTTTGAGCTCTTGTGGGATGGGATTTGCCCTCTGCCAGACAACATCTCTGCTGTTACGTCTGTGCCTCACCCCTCATCCAGGCCTTCAAGACAGCCTGCTACCAAAAATTCCTGCTGGGGGCAGCCACATTGGCTCAGCTGTTCATGCCTTGTCACGCAAAAACGTATCTTTTTGCTGGAGTCTGGATTGTGAATGTGCTTTTCAAATGTTGAAATCCGAACTACTCTTGGCTCCTTGTTTAGCTATGTTCTCTCCGGATCAGCACATAATTTTCGCAACTGATGCCTCACAGTATGGCCTTGGCCTGATCTGAGTGCACTGATACGCCAACAGCTTTGAATGACCTGTTGCTTTCATCTCTAAATATCTCACTTAGACCAGCAGCATTACTCTCAGGTGGAAAAAGAGGCTCTTGCTGCAGTCTATGCTCTCCATAAATTATGGGTTTTTCTTGTACGGCTTTAAGTTTCACCTTATTACTGACCATAAACCCTTGGCTTCCTTGTTTAATCCTTACTCTTCCTTGCCTGACAAGGCAGTAATTCCCATGAAACATTCTTGTCTTGCTACAATTACAAAATTCGTTTTCAACCTATGTCTAAACATGCCAATGCAGGTACCTTATCCCACCTTCCTGGGGTAGTGATCTCAGCATCAGTAGCGAAGAATTGCTTTGCTTCCATCTTGATATTAAAATGCAGGCTGTTGTCAAAGTTTCCCAATTATGGGCTCACACTTAATATCTGCCATTGCCCCCAACCTGGTTCTCTGCCAGATGGTTCACTTTGACAGGGCTGGCCAGATTCACAGACAGGTTGGGCTTTGGATAAACTACTGGGTTGGGCATTGGACCCCTTGCACAACTATTTTTCCATATGGTATCACCTCTCTATTTTTGACAGTGCTTTTCTGTTGACCACAGAAGACCTCTATCATAGAGTAGTCATTCCCACCATGTTACGGTGCAAGATTCTACACAATTTCCCAGTTACACGCGCCAAACTGTTAGTTAGGGGATGTGTTTCTTTGGCTCGGGATTGATGGCAAAATTGTCTGTTTTGTCATGGCTTGTGAGCAGTGTGCACAACAACAGGCAGCTACCAGGTTGTCTCTGTCCCTCTGCCCTGCTCCACACCAGCCATGGGAACACATTCTTGTAGACTTTGTGAGTCCTTTCTTGAATCCCTATTGGCTCTTGGCTATGGACGCATTTTCCTGGTTTCCTTACATTCTCTAGTGTGCACTGACCTCAGCTGAGGTCACAATTCATATGCTTTTGAAGGTTTTTTTCTATTGAGTGTTGCCTTGTGGTTTAGTTTCTGATAATAGGTCCCAGTTCATTTGTCACATCTTTCGTTGTTCCCATCATGACATTTGTCATGTTACAATTCCACAATTCTACCCTCAATCAAATGGCAAGAAAGAAAAACTAGTGCATACATTCAAGTCTGAAATGAAAAGGTCTGCTGTGGATTCTTCGCTGGACTATACCCTTCTCTATTTTTGAGCACCTATCACTTCTTGCCTATGTGGGAGTGGAACCCAACCGAGTTACTTCATGGTTGATAGCCATCCATGCTCCTCCGCTTTCTGTGACATCCACCACACCTGCTGTGATTGAGTTCATCTGCCCACTTTGCTCCTGGATCATCAGCATGAGCGCAATGGCTTGGTCGCTGGCCCAAGTTGATCTCAACCACTGCTGTCCGCCACCAAGAATGCTATCTTTGTAATGTCCATATGGCTGATGGACTGGTGGCATGCCATTTTGATCAGCTGGGCCCAACTTGCTGCCGGAAGCTACCATTTTGTAGGTGCAGCCCCTGTGACTGCAGCCCACCCTGCTGCCCTCCACCTTGAGCCCATTGTTGCCTGTTGTGGAGGTCCCCACATCCCATTGGCTGCCTCCTCCATTTGTGCCACCCTGGGGTTCCAGCTTCCCGGTGCTGGGTGCTGGTATGTCTCCGACCTCAAGTCCATTGCTGCAACCTGCTGTTCTGGTCGGGCTGCCTCCACCAGCCTCTGACTTCATCACCTCATTGCCAGTGGGTCCAGCCCAGTCTCCTCTGCACTAGAACCTGCCTGTGCTGATGATGATGCAGAGATGGCAATGGCACCCTCTTCTCTGTTTTACCAGTCCTCAGATCACCAGCTGATTTTCACTCTTACAAATGATTGACTGGTTTCATTAGCTTCGATAGGAGTAAGATGTACAAATAACTTTTTTATTTATCTTAATTTTCTTGTAGTTGGCTCCAGTTTGTCATGTCTAGGGGTTGATTCTTGAGTCTGAAATTTTTGACTTTGAGGGTTCCAGATGACATGTTAACTATTAAGTAGGCCTGCTGTGTGATTTCTGTTTATGTCCTTTTTTTATTCTATCACATTTTTCTATATCACACTATCTTTACAATTTCCACTTCCGTGAAACCGAAATTACATTGTTATTGTCAAACATAAAAACAAGTCCGATTCCATCAGAGTTATGCCCACTAGTCACTCATTCCGCGACACAAACAATATTCCAAGGAGTTTATGAAACAAAAAGAGTATACAATTCTTGACAGAAGAAGAATCTTAACCAAAGTTATGTCATTATTTTGTAAATGAGTCCAGAAATAGATTTAATAATTAGTGTTAGATTGTGCAATTTATAATACGAATTTCATGAATGCTAGATATTTTTTAATTTCAAATGTTTCTAAAAGAAAAGTAATTTTAACTGTACATACAGAGTTTAATACATATTGATTCTAATAAAGCAATAAAAGAATTTCTTTTTGTACATTTTAGCCTGAAATATAATACATCATATACAATATCATATGAAATTCCTGTAGGGAAACAACTGAGATAATATTAACCTATACAAACCGTGGACCTTGGACCTCGTCATGGACCTTGCCGTTGGTGGGAAGGCTTGTGTGCCTCAACGATACAGATAGCCGTAACGTAGGAGCAACCACAACGGAGGGATATCTGTTGAGAGGCCAGACAAACGTGTGGTTCCTGAAGAGGGGCAGCAGCCTTTTCAGTAGTTGCAGGGGCAACAGTCTGGATGATGACTGACCTAGCCTTGTAACACTAACCAAAACAGCCTTGCTGTGCTGGTACTGCGAACGGCTGAAAGCAAGGGGAAACTACGGCCGAAATTTTTCCCGAGGGCATGCAGCTTTACTGTATGATTAAATGATGATGGTGTCCTCTTGGGTAAAATATTCCGGAGGTAAAATAGTCCCCCATTCGGATCTCCGGGCGGGGACTACTCAAGAGGACATTGTTATCAGGAGAAAGAAAACTGGCGTTCTACGGATCGGAGTGTGGAATGTCAGATCCCTTAATCAGGCAGGTAGGTTAGAAAATTTAAAAAGGGAAATGGAGAGGTTAAAGTTAGATATAGTGGGAATTAGTGAAGTTCGGTGGCAGGAGGAACAAGACTTTTGGTCTGGTGAATACAGGGTTATAAATACAAAATCAAATGGGGGTAATGCAGGAGTAGGTTTAATAATGAAAAAAACAATAGGATTGCGGGTAAGCTACCTATATGACTACTAGCTCTGCAGATGACGAAGATATTGAAGAAATGTACGATGAGATAAAAGAAATTATTCAGATAGCGAAGGGAGATGAAAATTTAATAGTCATGGGTGACTGGAATTCGACAGTAGGAAAAGGAAGAGAAGGAAACGTAGTACGTGAATATGGATTGAGGGTAAGAAATGAAAGAGGAAGCCACCTGGTGGAATTTTGCACAGAGCATAACTTAATCGTAGCTGACACTTGGTTCAAGAATCATGAAAGAAGGTTGTATACATGGAAGAACCCTAGAGATACTAGAAGGTTTCAGATAGATTATATAATGGTAAGACAGAGATTTAGGAACCAGGTTTTAAATTGTAAGATATTTACAGGGGCAGATGTGGACTCTGACCACAATCTATTGGTTATGAACTGTAGATTAAAACAGAAGAAACTGCAAAAAGATGGGAACTTAAGGAGATGGGACCTGGATAAACTGAAAGAACCAGAGGTTGTACAGAGTTTCAGGAGAGCATAAGGTAACAATTGACAGGAATGGGGGAAAGAAATACAGTAGAAGAAGAATGAGTAGCTTTGAGGAATGAAATAGTGAAGGCAGCAGAGGATCAAGTAGGTAAAAAGACGAGGGCTAGTAGAAATCCTTGGGTAACAGAAGAGATACTGAATTTAACTGATGAAAGGAGAAAATACAGAAATGCAGTAAGTGAAGCAGGCAAAAAGGAATACAAACATCTCAAAAATGAGATTGACAGGAAGTGCAAAATGGCTAAGCAGGGATGGCTAGAGGACAAATGTAAGGATGTAGAGGCTTATCTCACGAGGTGTAAGATAGATACTGCCTACAGGAAGATTAAAGAGACCTTTGGAGAAAAGAGAACCACTTGCATGAATATCAAGAGCTCAGATGGAAACCCAGTTCTAAGCAAAGAAGGGAAAGCAGAAAGGTGGAAGGAATATATAGAGGGTCTATACAGGGGCGATGTTCTTGAGGACAGTATTATGGAAATGGAAGAGGATGTAGATGAATGGGAGATATAATACAGCGTGAAGAGTTTGACAGAGCACTGAAAGATCTAAGACGAAACAAGGTCCCGGGAGGAGACAACATTCCATTAGAACTACTGACAGCCTTGGGAGAGCCAGTCCTGACAAAACTCTACCATCTGGTGAGCAAGATGTATGAGACAGTTGAAATACCCTCAGACTTCAAGAAGAATATAATAATTCCAATCCCAAAGAAAGCAGGTTTTGACAGATGTGAAAATTACCAAACTGTCAGTTTAATAAGTCACAGCTGCAAAATACTAACACGAATTCTTTACAGACGAATGGAAAAACTGGTAGAAGCTGACCTCGGGGAAGATCAGTTTGGATTCCGGAGAAATGTTGGAACACGTGAGGCAATACTGACCCTACGACTTATCTTAGAAAATAGGTTAAGGAAAGGCAAACATACGTTTCAAGCATTTGTAGACTCAGAGAAAGATTTTGACAATGTTGACTGGAATACTCTCTTTCAAATTCTGAAGGTGGCTGGGGTAAAATACAGGGAGTGAAAGGCTATTTTTGTACAGAAAGCAGATGGCAGTTGTAAGTCGACAGATATGAAAGGGAAGCAGTGGTGGGGAAGGGAGTGAGACAGGGTTGCAGCCTCTCCCTGATGCTATTCAATCTGTATATTGAGCAAGCAGTAAAGGAAACAAAAGATTAGTTCGGAGTAGGTATTAAAGTCCATGGAGAAGAAATAAAAACGTTGAGGTTCACCGATGACATTGTAATTCTGTCAGAGACAGCAAAGGACTTGGAAGAGGAGTTGAACGGAATGGACAGTGTAATGAAAGGAGGGTATAAGATGAACATCAACAAAAGCAAAACGAGGATAATGGAATGTAGTCGAATTAAGTCGGGTGATGCTGAGGGAATTAGATAAGGAAATGAGACACTTAAAGTAGTAAAGGAGTTTTGCTATTTGGGGAGCAAAATAACTGATGATGGTCGAAGTAGAGAGGATATAAAATGTAGACTGGCAATGGCAAGGAAAGCGTTTCTGAAGAAGAGAAATTTGTTAACATGGAAGTATGGAAGTGAAACATGGACAATAAATAGTTTGGACAAGAAGAGAATAGAAGCTTTTGAAATGTGGTGCTACAGAAGAATGCTGAAGATTAGACGGGTAGATCACATAACTAATGAGGAGGTATAGAATAGAATTGGGGAGAAGAGGAGTTCGTGGCACAACTTGACCAGAAGAAGGGATCGGTTGGTAGGACATGTTCTGAGGCATCAAGGGATCACCAATTTAGTACTGGAGGGCAGCGTGGAGGGTAAAAATTGTAGAGGGAGACCAAGAGATGAATACACTAAGGTGATTCAGAAGGATGTAGGCTGCAATAGGTACTGGGAGATGAAGAAGCTTGCACAGGATAGAGTAGCATGGAGAGCTGCATCAAACCAGTCTCAGGACTGAAGACCACAACAACAACAAAATTCGAAAATATTTTTGGCATCGATTACTTCTATTGAATAAAGGTAATGTTAGAAGAGGATGTCCTTTACAGGGTGTAGCGCAGGCCCACTGTCCTCGGGCATGCCCGTGTTCCTGTGCATTTCAGCCCTAGGCCCTGATGTCCTTCCCCCACCCCCCTCCCCACCCCCCTCCACCCCTGCTAACACTGACACATCAACCTGCCACTTTCCTCCATTTGCACTGGCTGCTGCCAGTACCATGTTCATAATATGAGAAGGATGACTGGTCTCCACTGTGATCTCAAAAATCTAAGTCGGGTACAGAAGTGTGCACAGTGATCCAGTATTAACATATTTAATTTATTGTGAAGTAACGTCATGAAGGCAATGTAGTACCATTGTATTATTTAAAAATAAAGATGCATTCACATGATAAAATGTGTTATTCATTAGATGAACTTTTTGACATACGCATGTAACTTTTTATGCATATATTTTTTACTATTTGTTTGCTCTATATTGTACAAGATGAATCCTTGTAAAATGTTTTTTTTTTTTTCACTTAGCATCTGTTTTGTTCTAACTTTATGTGTGTATATTTCCTGCTCCTGTTTTTGTAAACTAACCGTATTATGTTCTTTGTAATTTACATTTATATATTCTTTAATTTGTTCTAGGTCCTAGTGTATAACATGCATAAAAGGATCTATGGAATATCTGTGTAAATAAAATAATAAGTATTGTTAATGTATTTGGACTGTCAAAAGAGGAGTATACAGATATAATTTTCATATTGTTTACAGTGAAATTTTTATTTAAAAACATTGTGGGAACCTTCATAAGACTGAAGGCCAGGACGTCTGATACAGGGTAGTTTTTTCACTTTTTAAATTGTTTAGTCTTCAGTTACTGTGTATGTTACATGGGATATCTTTTATATTGTTGTTTTATGGTTTAAATTTGTAGGATATGGGTGGCAACATGTTATGTAAGATGGTGGCAACTTAATAACAGTGTGAACATACAAAATTTTGAATTATAAGAAATAATTCTTCAGCCCCTCTTGTCATGCTTTATGATGTAATAGTTCACAGGCGAATGCCCAGATATTAGTGACCAATAGGTAAAACATTTTGGCAACTTACCACATTTTCATAATCATGTGTTTTGGAGAGCTATCTGCTTGGGAGCTATGTGCCACTTTTGTCTCTTCTGCTCCTCACTCTGATCTGCCATCCAGCATCTCCTACCTCACTTCTCCTGACAACATTATGGCTTCATGCCCAAGTCCATGCACTGGTTGCAGCTCTGCTGTTCCTCCATGTGCTGCCAAAGTCAGTTCATTGTGGGGTGTCTCCTTCCTGTTCTTAAGCAGACTAAATTCAGATTCTCTCGTCATACTAAGGAAGTAGCCCTATCATGATTGATGGGCAGTTCCCTAACTTGAATCTCAATAGATTCTTTAGTGACATAGTCTCAGAGGTTAGATGTTTGTGTCAGAGCCTTAGCATGGTCATAATTCTGATAGGCAGTATTCTGTGACTGCCAACTTGTTAGGCTGCTGCAATCCACTGTGCCATTAGTGTCATCAGAACTGATCTTCAGTAGTATGTATCATCTGACCTGAATGCATCTTGCTAAATTGTCAGGTTATATGGATAGACCCCAGTTCTCCGTAGTCTGAATGCACTTTTGACACTACCAAGCAGTGCTCATATTTTAACTGATGCCTGGAAGACCACCCTCTGTTGGTGTTTCTAGAGAGTTTGTCATATTTTACCAGAAAATGTGCCACAAAATGAATACGTACCTCTGAGGTTCCTCTTCTATTTCTGCTAGTTGTACAGTGGGTGTAGGACATTTACCGCTCCTTGTAGCTGTTCTTCTGGAAAGAAGTTCTTGGCTGGGACCTGTGCTGTCAGAGAGGCTGCTTGCCCTTTGTACCAAAGTTTTGAGCATGCTATTCTTCTGCGCCAGATGGTTACAGCACTCTACTTGTAAATATAGGTCAGTGGGTGTCTCCTTCTGGAACATGCTCTTCATTTATATCACAGTTCTTTACCTTCACTGTTCACAACCCCCCAATATTGCACAATTATATGGCCAGTTCACTATTGGTAAATGTTGATAAGCCTCATTAACAGGTTGCAGACAACATCAGCATACTGCTACAATAGTTTGTTGCAGTAAAAACTTAACCACACAGTTCACAGTTCTTGCAGAATAATACAATATGTGTGACACTGTTTTTCAAATAAAATAAACAGACATTGTCATTAATTGTTCTAAAACACTGTCTATTTGTGTTACACGTATTCCACTGTTAAGTTGATGCATACATGTTTAACGTCTGAAAATTGGCCATGGACTGACTGTCTCAGGACCAAAAGTTGGTCCTTTGTATGTCTTCACAATAATGGGCACTGGAACTATACATTGTTCAATGTTTAAGTTACAGAAATTCCAATTAAAACATAACTCATTCAATTAACTGAATATGTTGAAAAATTCCTTAATTTTAACAGTTCCTTCTACCACAAAGGTTAAGCCGAATTATTTGTTTAAATAATGAAATTTGAAGATGTAGTTATACAAACAATACTTTTGACAAACCTGGTAATTATTTTGGAATTAATTAATGGCTAATATGTTTTTAAATAGAGGCAAATAAATACTTTAAGAATCCTAGTAGTTCTTCTTCCAAATGTTTATAATTAGTACAGAATCTATATTTGTTTATAAGTGAACAATAAAATGTAAATCACAAAACAATTACTGATTTCACCCTATAATGATCAGTAGCAAAAGATATTAACTAAGAATGGTCAAAATAAATTAGGATTTTAATTACATACACAAAACTAAGCACAGAATTAAACCTGGTGCTATATTCTATATGACTGAGGGCCAAACTTTCTCTTTTATGGAAATGCAAATTATACTCATGCATATTAATGGTAATTAGGCAAAAATGAAAATCAAATGAATTTAAGGAGGCAGATGCCAAAACAAGAGAGGAAGGAAGGAGATCACAGCTTGTTTCGTCAAAAGTTCACAGTAGAAATCAAAGAGAATGATGGTGTTACTGATTGAAATAGTTTTTCACTGACAGAGCTTTCCAATACATCCACGTTAAAATCACCAGCAACCACTATTTCCTTCGTTTTTTACTGTGAGATGGGGCAACAGAGCTTCCAGATTTTTTATAAAGAAGTGCTCTGTATATACTTACTATTATAAAGGACTTATTATGAAATACTACTTCTGTTGTATAAGCTTCTAAGTGTTACTCTTAGCAAATTTATTGATATCAATCTTCTTGAAATCAAAACAGTTTCTGATAAATGTGGCAACTCCTTCTTTTTCCATATTTTCTCTACAGAAGTAAGTAGCTAACTTGAACTGTGTAACATTTAACATGTCTGTAGCAGTGGTTACATGATGTTCAGAAAGGCAGATTATATAAAGTGGTTTGCTCAATTCTAATTCTTCAACACAAATAAGCAAATCAAAACTTCCAGGCTGAGAGACCATGGTTGATCTGTAAAACTAATTCCTGATGTTTCATTGCCAACTGTGGGCAACATCTTCTGGGATTAAGCTTATCCCTTAGTTCTCATGTATTCTGGCGCATAAGGATAACCAATTTTGTGCACTGGCTGAATAGCAACTAAATGAATCAATTTTTTTCTGTCAATTTTTGACTATCCCCAGTTTCAATCAGAGGCTGTCTGCATGAATTGTGTACATTAAAATTTGCTTTCTGTTTGCCTGTTTTATCAATGTGAATGTCATTTTCAGCCCGTCTCTGAACATCTTTTGTTTCTGTCCTCCCTGCCCTAAAAAAAACTGCTGTTCTGTCACTAGTAACCACTGGTACTAAACCATTTGTGACAGTGCCGCCCCCCCTCCCCCCATTAAGTTATTTGCTATTACCCCAGACAGTTTTCCCTTCCCTTTTCTGTTGAGGTGAAGGCCTAGACCTATTGATAGAGTCAACAGGAATGACTCCGATATGAGATCCCATACCTGATCCAAGCAGCTGTTCCACCACTAAATTAACTCTCCTAACAGGAGAGTTTAAATGAGGCTGGTCATGGTGCCTCAGAACAGATACAGGTGCAACACCAGTATGCCTTTTTGCTGAAGCTATCTTTACCAGGTCACCCTCAGTTGAATAATTGGAGTCCCTGTCTACGCTGTTGCTTGCCCCAGCCAGTATTACCACAGTATCTTCCTTTGCTAAGTCTTTGCAAAGTGAACCTACATCCTCTGTCACATTGACCCAGACTTGCACTAGGTTTAAAAAAACTTGTAACCTGGTAACCTAACCCTAGTTGATCCAGCAACCATTAGCCAACCTATACCGTGTGAACTACCTAACAACAAAACTTTCTTCTCCTTCACAACTTTTTCTGACTTCTTACTTCTCAAATACTTTTTTGTAAGTTTTTTGTGTCCTGTCTACTCCTACATCTACTCCGATGTGATGTGATTTTTCAGCTTATCTTGGTGTACTTCTTGATAAAACAGTTTTGGTGGATGTCATGTTCCATTGGACTCAATATTTCACTAAGTGGGCATTTTGGGCTCATCAGTTGCAATTAGGAACAGAGGGGGCAGTGATAAAGGAACTAAGAGAAGATCCAGGTGTAATATTACCAACTGATCTAGGCAACCCGACCGTGATCCTGTCCATATATGAATAAAATGAAGAAATGTAGGGCCCACTAGAAGACATTGTGTACTAGTTGATCAACATTGATACTGAGAGGGTGGAGAGGAACTGCAAGGCACTTCTCAATGAATACCACTTACCAGACAAGATTGTTAAGAAGCTATGACAGAGAGCATCAGTTCCAATGGAGTTTATGGACTACCAAAAGTTCACAAAGATGCGATGCCTTTGAGCCCCAATGTATTCTCTCACAAAGTACCTGAAGGATTTGCTTAGCCCTTACATCAGAAATTGTTCACTTCATATTCACACTCTGTGAATTTTGTGGGACACCTTAAAAACTTTAAGATTAAGGGTACCAATATCCTTTTGAACTTTAACATTGTCTCTTCCTTTTTGTCAGAATGTACAATATTATGAAAAAGAAAGTTGCTATTCATAATATAACAGAGATGCTGAGTTGCAGATAAGCACAACAAAGAGACTGTGACAAATAAGTTTTTGGCCAGCAAGGCCTTCATCAAAAATAGATGGAAAACACACATCCATGCAAATTCAACTCACACACACAACTGCAGACACTGGCTGTGTATCAGTTGCATTTGTGTGTGTGTGTGTGTGTGTGTGTGTGTGTGTGTGTCAGTCAGGCACATAAATGTGACTTGCAGAGTATCCATGTAGATGTAGATATTTTTGATGAAGTCCTTGCTGGCTAAAAGCTTATTTGTGACAGTCTTTTATTTGTGCCTATCTGCGATTCAGTATCTCCGCTGTATGGTGAGTAGCAATTTTCCTTATCATAATATTGTTACATGGGAGGCAATACTGACCCTACGACTTACCTTAGAAAATAGATTAAGGAAAGGCGAACCTACGTTTCTAGCGTTTGTAGATTTAGAGAAAGCTTTTGACAATGTTGACTGGAATACTCTCTTTCAAATTCTGAAGGCGGCAGGGGTAAAATACATGGATGAAAGGCTATTTACAATTTGTACAGAAACCAGATGGCAGTTATGAGAGTTGAGGGGCATGAAAGGGAAGCAGTGGTTGGGAAGGCAGTGGGACAGGGTTGTAGCCTATCCCCAATGTTATTCAATCTGTATATTGAGTAAGCAGTACAGCAAACAAAAGAAAAATTTGGAGTAGGAGTTAAAATCCATGGAGAAGAAATAAAAACTTTGGGGTTCGCCGGTGACATTGTAATTCTGTCAGAGACAGCAAAGGACTTGGAAGAGCAGCTGAACAGAATGGACAGTGTCTTGAAAGGAGGACATAAGATGAACATCAACAAAAGCAAAATGAGGATAATGAAATGTAGTCGAATTAAATCGGGTGATGCTGCAGGAATTAGATTAGGAAATGAGAGTTTTGCTATTTGGGGAGAAAAATAACTGATGATGGTCGAAGTAGAGAGGATATAAAATGTAGACTGACACTGGCAAGGAAAGCGTTTCTGAAGAAGAGAAATTTGTTAACATCGAGTATAGATTTAAGTGTCAGGAAGTCGTTTCCAAAAGTATTTATATGGAGTGTAGCCATGTATGGAAGTGAAACATGGGCGATAAATAGTTTAGACAAAAAGAGAATAGAAGCTTTTGAAATGTGGTGCTACAGAAGAATGCTGAAGATTAGATGGGTAGATCACATAACTAATAAGGAGGTATTGAACAGAACTGGAGAGAAGAGAAATTTGTGGCACAACTTGACTAGAAGAAGGAATCAGTTGGTAGGGCATATTCTGAGGCATTAAGGGATCACCAATTTAGTATTGGAAGGCAGCGAGGAGGGTAAAAATCGTAGAGGGAGACCAAGAGATGAATACACTAAGCAGATTCAGAAGGATGTAGGTTTCAGTAGATACTGGGAGATGAAGAAGCTTGCACAGGATAGAGTAGCATTGAGAGCTGCATCAAACCAGTCTCTGGAGTGAAGACCACAACAAATCAGTTGGTATCATTGATATACAGAGTATGAGAGAGACCTCTCCAGCAACTGGATCTGTGAGGATAGTTGTTCAATGACAGTATTCCTCATAGTTTTAATCTGTGAATGGGTATGATTACAAGGTTTCAGACAATTTAACTTCCATAGTTGTATTCTAAACATAAGCCATCAAAACAAGTCTCCTGCTTTCTGTTAGAACCAGCTGCGAAATATATAATGAAACAGCACTTTTAGGGTATAAACATTTTTATTAAATTTATGTATAAGGGGAAAGATATGTATAGAAGAAGCAGTTTGTCTAATGGTTGAAATGCCTTGATATTGTACTTAAGACTGACTTCAAGAAAGAAAATTAAACCTTACATTTTCACAGTGCAGCATTTTCTTCCTAACAGTTGGTTTTAACAGGAAAGTTGTAATTTGTTGTTTAACAAATACACATCCTATGTCTATCTGAATGTTTATTAGAATATTGTGCAAAAACTTGAAGTAAATCATCAAGAACTTTTTGAGATTTTTGATAGCATCATTTGTCTACTATATATTGCAAATATTCATTTATTATATATAGTTAAAATATATAATCTATGACTGTCCAAATTTTATTAGGGTATAATGTGAAAATCTGAAATATTTTCTCTCTATGTATTAGTATAAATTTATATACAATATATATTTAAAATATGTAGCCTGTGTCTGTCTGGTTGTTTAGTAGAGTTGCATGTGAAAATTTGAAGTAAAATGGTCAAGAACTTTTCGAAATTTCTGCAAGCAATATGTATAGGTATATTTACATATATTAAAAATATATAGCCTATGTCTATCCAAATACTTATTATAGCACTGTATAAAAGTTTGAAGTAAATCACTCAAGAACTTTTCAATATTTTTACTAACCATGTTTCCTCTTTCAGTTCAAAGTTTGTGGTGCAAAAATTTGAAGTTAATTGCTCAAGAACTTTTGGAATCTTTGCTAGCATTGTCTCCCCTTTATATACGATATATACTTAAGTGCCAAAGAAACTGGTATAGGCATGCATATTCAAATACAGAGATATGTAAACAGGCAGAATACGGCACTGCCTATATATGACAACAAGTGTCTGCAGCAGTTGTTAGATTGGTTACTGCTGCTACAATGGCAGGTTATCAAGATTTAAGTGAGTCTGAACATGGTGCTATAGTCGGCACACGGGCGATGGGTCACAGCATCTCCGAGGTAGCAATGAAGTGGAGATTTTCCTGTATGACCATTTCACAAGTGCACTGTGAATATCAGAATCTGGTAAAACATCAAATCTCTGACACCACTGTGGCTGGAAAAAGATGCTGCAGAAATGGGACCGACGACGACTGAAGAGAATTGTTCAATGTGACAAGAATGCAATCTTTCTGCAAATTGCTGTAGATTTCGGTACTGGGCCATCAGTAAGTATCGGCATGCAAACCATTCTACTAAACTTCATTGATGTGGTCTTTCAGAGCTGAAGGCCCACCCGTGTACACTTGATGACTGCATGACATAGAGCTTTACACCTCACCTGGACCTGTCAACACCGACATTAGACTGTTGATGACTGGAGATATGTTGTCTGTGTGGACAAGTCTCATTCCAAATTGTGTCAAGTGGTTGGATGTGTACTGGTATTGAGACAAAATCATGAATCCATGTACCCTGTATGTCAGCAGGGGACTGTTCAGGCTGGTGGAGGCTGTATAATGGTGTTGGACATATACAATTGAAGTGATATGGGACCCCTGATACATCTAGATATGACTCTGACAGGTGACATGTACGTAGGCATCCTGTCTGGTCATGTGAACCCATTCATTTCCATTGTGCATTCCACCGGACTTGAGCAATTCCAGCAGGACAATGTAACACCCCACACTTCCAGAATTGCTCCAGGAACACTCTTCTGAGTGTAAACACTTCCACTGGACATCAAACTTCCCAGACATGAACATTATTGAGCATATGTGGGAAGCCTTGTAACATGCTGTTCAGAAGAGACCTCCACCCCCTTCATACTGTTACGGATTTATGGGCAGCCCTGTAGGATTCATGACGTCAGTTCCCTCCAGCACTACTTCAGATATTATTTGAGTCCATGTTACATCATGTTGCAGTTCTTCTCGGTGCTCATGGGGGTCCTACATGTAATTAGAAAGGTGTACCAGTTTCTTTGGCTCTTCAGTATATATCTATTTATATACCATACATATTAAAACAATGTGTAGTCTGTGTCTGTTGGAACATTTATTAGAGTATAGTGTAAAAATCTGAAGTAATTTAGCTAAGAACTTTTGGAGCTTTTTGGTAACAATGTAAAACTACAACTTGTTTTTATATATTAGTGTAGGTTATATGTATACCAGGTGGTTATAATTAAACTTTCCCTAATTAACATGTTATAATGCAGAAGCTAATTACTGTACAATAACCAACCTTGGTAGCATTAATGTCCAGAGTATGGGGTGATGATTTTCATGTGTCACAGCACCCCTGTCCAGTTCCAACTATGGCCAGCAGGTGCCGTGAGCAGTTATCGTGATTTAGTCTCACACGCCTGACCAGTCCCAGTGCACTTGTTGATGTGTCAACATGAGCTTGGGCAAAAGAAGCAGGGCATTATTGATGAAGCTCTAGTATCAAAACAGCAGTAATGCTACAGCTGCCCTTTGAGAATATTGCCGGTTGAAAAGATTATGGAAGGGTGCTCTTTCTCCACCTGGTGTGCAGGGTATGATGCAGGAGTTTGAATCAACTGAAGAACTTGGCATCGTTCCACGAAGAGACCAACAACAAGTTGCACCACAGATGGTTGATGAAATCTCTGTTGCTGTGGCAGACAATGCTGCATGCAATTCCTGATCCTCAGGCAGTGCAGGTGCTGTGTCACAACAGTTGAGCACCCTGTGGTCCACTGGTGGTGTTCTCAAATGGTATCCATATAAGATCCATATTGTACAACAGCTTGCATCACAGGACACACAGTGAAATATTGACTTCACTCTCCACTTTCACACAAGGATTGAAGTTGGTGAGGGCTGGCCCTGGACCATTCTATGGATAAACGAAGCTCATTTTTCATTGACAGCTTAGGCGAACACACAGAATTGCTGAGTGTGGGGATCTTCACCACCAGTTACTGTGCATGAAGTTCCTCTGAACGTTGAACGTGTCACTGTATGGTGAGGCTTCATGGCTAGATTCATCATTGGCCCATTGTTTTTTGAACAGGTTGGTGCTCAAGGACCAAAAACATGCAGTGTGACTGGCCAGCATTACTGTGATATGCTTCACCAGCATGTCATACCCACCCTACAGGAGAGAGATTCATTTTACTCAGAAGTTTTCATGCATGATGGGGCCCCACCACACATTATCAGCTGATTGTTTCCAAATGCTTGGCCAATATCATCACCCGATGTCACTTCCTGTGATTTCTGGTTGTAGGGCTATCTGAAGGACAGGGTTTACCAGAGGAACATTCATGCATGTGCTGATCTGAAGAGCAGCATATCAAGAGAGGTAGTCAACATACCTATGGACATGCTTTGTTCTGCTGTGCAGAATGCAATCCTGCACTTTCACACTGTTCTGGACACTGGTGGGTGCCACATTAAGCCCCTTTTGTAGCAGTTATGGTGCTGGTATGTAATGGTATCATGTACAACAGCAGCACATTTAAAGTGTTTCAGTTGAATTGCTTCTGCATTGTTTCTCTTCCCCATGTGCTTGAAATTAATGCTAACAAGTTTGGTTCATTTATGGTAGTTAGTTTCTGTGTTATAACATATTAAGTAGGGAAAGTTTAATTATAACCACCTGGTAGAATTATGTACCACATATATTGAATACATGTATCCTAAGCCTGTCCAAATGTTTATCTGCATCTGCATCTACATCTACATCTATATTCTGTAGACCACTTTGAAGTGCATGGCAGATGGTATGTTTCACTGTATCAGTTATTAGGGCTTTTTCCCTTTCCGATCACATAGGGAGCATGGGAAAATTGATTTTTTAAATGCCTCTGTGTGTGCTGCAGTTAATCTGATCTTATCCTCATGATCTGTATGGAAGTAATATATATAGAGGCTGCGGTAACTTCTTAGAGTCATCGCTTAAAGCTGATTCCTGAAACATTGACCATTTGTGCAACAGTTTGCTATATACGTTCAGTATACCCTACTAGTCCCATCTGATACAAGTCCCAAATGCTTGAGCAATATTCTAGGATGGGTCACACAAGTGATTTGTAAGAAATTTCCTTTGTAAACTGATTGCATTTCCCCTATATTCTACCAATAAAACAAAGTCTGCCACCTGCATTGCAGACAACTTAGCCTATTTGATTGTTGAATTCATGTCCCTACCAGGCGTTACCCTCCAAGTAATTGTACAAGCTTACAGATTCCAGCTGTCTTTTAGCAATATTATGTTCATAGAATATCATGTTTTTCATTTTGTGAAGTGCGCAGTTTTACATTTTTGAATATTTGAAGCAAGCTACCAATAGCTGCAACACTCTGATATCTTATCAAGGTCTGACTGAATATTTGTTCAGCTTTGTGCATACTGTACTTCATTACAGATAACTGCTTCACTGGTACACCCAAAGCTACTTCTACATCTGTTGATGACTCTGGATACGAGATAACATGCTGTGTCCTCCCTACTGAGAAATCCTCAATCCAGCCAATTTTGTTTGATAACCCATATATGATTGTATTTTTGACAATAAGTGTTAATGTGGTTCTGAGTCAAATGGTGTTTGGAAATCAAGAAATCTCCATCCAACTGATTACCTTGAGGTACAGCTTTCAGGATATAATGTGAGAAAAGTGCGAGTTGGGTCTCACATGACCTTTGTTTTCTAAATCCCTGCCATCAGATATTGACGTCTGACTATTGTCATCTTAACTGAATTTATATTTCATTCTGTCCAAGATACCTCAATGTGTTTGAGTTCAGAATGTGTTGTAAGATTCTACAGCAAATGGATGTCAAGGATATTTGACAGTAGTTTTGTGGGGCAGTTTGCTACACTTCTTGTAGACAAGTGTGACCTGTGCTTTCTTCCAAATACTGGGCACAGTTTTTTGTTTGTGGGTTCTTCAATAGATTATATCATGTATTCCACAGGGTATTGTGTAAAAATATGAATTAAATTGTTCAAGAACTTTTGAAAATTTTTGCTAATGACATTTTCCTGTTACATGATATATATATATATATATATATATATATATATATATATAAAAATTAAAATATTATGTAGTCTCTGTGGATCCAAATACTTGGAGTACTGTGAATTTTAAAATTTTCCCGGCGAATTGACTGTTCAAACAAATTTCGGGCTTGCAGCCAGTCATCGTTCAATACTTCGCACGATATTTCAACTGGGCACCTGCCAGTCATCTTCAGGTGAGCCGTCGCAGACTGGCGAAAACGTCGTCCGTTCCGCAATATATAGCGTACTGCAACTATTCTGCGCATGCATCGAAAACTTGATAGTTGAACCACACTGCCCGCCGGCAGCGCCCTCGCTGGTGGAATAGCCGAACTCAGTCGCCCTCTGCGTTGCTGTTTGCCACGGCGGTCAACGCAATCTGTCGTCTTCGATTTGAGCAAATCATGGAGATGATGGGATTCCATGCACTGTCCAGCTGGTAGCCACTGTCACGGTTTAACAGATTTTCCGCCAGTCGTATTTCTACGGATTCTTTAATAATGGAGTCCCAGAAAGACGCTGCTGTGGACAAAATCATTGTTTTCTCATACTCCATTGAATGTCCAGTAGAAATACAATGTTCAGCAATAGCGGACTTGCTTGGCTGCAAAAGGCGGGTGTAACATTGATGTTCAGTGCAGCGTTCTTTCACGGTGCGTGTGGTTTGACCTATGTAAGCCATATCACATTGGCACGATATCTTGTAAATTCCAGCCTTTCGTAGTAACAGATTGTCCTTAACTGATCCCACAAGGTCCGCAATCTTCGATGGTGGGCGGAAAACCACTTTTACCTGAAATTTTCGGAGGATTCTTACTATTTTAAATGAAGTGTTGCCAACGAAAGGAAGAAAAGCTAAAGATTGTTCCAGCATGTTCTCCTCTTTATTTACTTCCTGCTTCCTAGTTTTAACTGTTAGTGCCCTGTTAATCTGCCGGATGGAATACCCATTTTCGCTGAATACTGTCTTTAGATGGGCGACTTCTTGAGGTAAGCTATCTAGATCTGAGCCAGTATGAGTTCTATGAACAAGTGTTTTAAGCAAACTCATGGTTTGCGATGGGTGATGGCAACTCGATGCTTGCCGGCCGAAGTGGCCATGCGGTTAAAGGCGCTGCAGTGTGGAACCGCAAGACCGCTACGGTCGCAGGTTCGAATGCTGCCTCGGGCATGGATGTTTGTGATGTCCTTAGGTTAGTTAGGTTTAACTAGTTCTAAGTTCTAGGGGACTAATGACCTCAGCAGTTGAGTCCCATAGTGCTCAGAGCCATTTGAACCATTTCATTTCAACTCGATGCTTGCAGGTACAAATCAGTATGAGTGGGTTTCCAGTAAACTGAATGCCCTAGAGAACCATCATTCTTCCTTCGAACCAGGACATCCAAGAAAGGTAAACAACCATCTTTCTCTATTTCCATGGTGAACAGGATGTTGCTATGAATGGAGTTGAGGTGATGTAGAAACTCCATTAATTTATCTTCTCCATGAGACCACACTATGAAAGTGTCATCCACATACCGCCAAAAAACTGTTGGCTTCAGGGCAGCTGATTCAAGCGCTCTGTCTTCAAAATCCTCCATAAAAAGGTTGGCCACCAAAGAAGACAGGGGACTACCCATGGCGACACCGTCAGTCTGTTCAAAATATTCTTGATTAAACATAAAATAAGTTGAGGAAAGAGCGTGCGTGAACAAAGCAGTGATATCAACAGGAAACAATTTACCGATCAGTGTCAAAGAATCTGCAAGAGGAACTTTTGTAAAAAGTGAGACCACATCAAAACTTGCTAGAAGGTCTACACTGCTAAGACGAAGAGCTCCCAGTCGATTGATAAAATCAGCTGAGTTTCGTATGTGATGTGAGCACTTGCCTACGAAAGGTCTCAGTAAGGAAGCGAGATGTTTAGCTAAATCATATGTAGGAGCTCCAGTGTTGCTCACTATTGGACGCAGAGGAAGACCCTCTTTATGAATCTTTGGAAGGCCATACAGTCTTGGAGGTAAACAACCATGTGGTCTCAACCTCTTCATGGTCTCTTGCGGTAAGGAGGAGGAATTTAATAGTGCTGAAGTTATTCGTTGCACACGTCCTGTAGGATCGTAATCAATCCTCCTATAGGTAGAGTCACTTAGCAGACCATACATCTTATCTTTATACACACCACGAGTAACAAAAACAGTTGCACTACCTTTGTCAGCTTTCAATACCACTACGTCAGGGTCCTCTCTCAGAGTTCATAATGCAGCCATTTTCTGCAGAGGTTAAATTACTGCGTTGAGTAGGAGCCTTCAACAGAGCATGGCAAGTTTCCCTTCTTATTTCGTCTGCAGCATCCAAAGGAAGACGTTGTACAGCTTCTTCAACACCACTCAAAATACTTATTAATGGCGGTGCTGTAGGTGTAGGTGCAAAATTGAGTCCCTTGCTTAATACAGACAGCGTAGCGTTGTCCAAATTCTTCTCTGTGAGATTGACAACGGAACGTCGTACCATTATCCCTTCTGGCGACGGCTTCTGTGGCAACAGTCGATCAAATTTTGATATCTGCCGACAATTAGCCGAAAAACTTCAGCACTATTAAATTCCTCCTCCTTACCGCAAGAGACCATCAAGAGGTTAAGACCACATGGTTGTTTACCTCCAAGACTGTATGGTCTTCCAATGATTCATAGAGAGGGTCTTCCTCTGTATCCAATAGTGAGCAACATTGGAGCTCCTACATATGATTTAGCTAAACATCTCGCTTCCTAACTGAGACCTTTCGTAGGCAAGTGCTCACATCACATACGAAACTCAGCTGATTTTATCAATCGACTGGGGGCTCTTCGTCTTAGCAGTGTAGACCTTCTAGCAAGTTTTGATGTGGTCTCACTTTTTACAAAAGTTCCTGTTGCAGATTCTTTGACACTGATTGGTAACTTGTTTCCTGTTGATATCACTGCTTTGTTCACGCACGCTCTTTCCTCAACTTATTTTATGTTTAATCAAGAATATTTTGAACAGACTGACGGTGTCGCCATGGGTAGTCCCCTGTCTTCTTTGGTGGCCAACCTTCTTATGGACGATTTTGAAGACAGAGCGCTTGAATCAGCTGCTCTGAAGCCAACAGTTTTTTGGCGGTATGTGGATGACACTTTCATAGTGTGGTCTCATGGAGAAGATAAATTAATGGAGTTTCTACATCACCTCAACTCCATTCATAGCAACATCCTGTTCACCATGGAAATAGAGAAAGATGGTTGTTTACCTTTCTTGGATGTCCTGGTTCGAAGGAAGAATGATGGTTCTCTAGGGCATTCAGTTTACCGGAAACCCACTCATACTGATTTGTACCTGCAAGCATCGAGTTGCCATCACCCATCGCAAACCATGAGTTTGCTTAAAACACTTGTTCATAGAGCTCATACTGGCTCAGATCTAGATAGCTTACCTCAAGAAGTCGCCCATCTAAAGACAGTATTCAGCGAAAATGGGTATTCCATCCGGCAGATTAACAGGGCACTAACAGTTAAAACTAGGAAGCAGGAAGTGAATAAAGAGGAGAACATACCGGAACAATCTTTAGCTTTTCTTCCTTTCGTTGGCAACACTTCGTTTAAAATAGCGAGAATCCTCCGAAAATTTCAGGTAAAAGTGGTTTTCCGCCCACCATCGAAGATTGCGGACCTTGTGGGATCAGTTATGGACAATCTGTTACTACGAAAGGCTGGAATTTACAAGATACCATACCAATGTGGTATGGCTTACATAGGTCAAACCACACGCACCGTGAAAGAACGCTGCACTGAACATCAACGTTACACCCACCTTTCGCAGCCAAGCAAGTCCGCTATTGCTGAACATTGTATTTCTACTGGACATTCAATGGAGTATGAGAAAACAATGATTTTGTCCACAGCAATGTCTTTCTGGGACTCCATTATTAAAGAATCCGTAGAAATACGACTGGCGGAAAATCTATTAAACCGTGACAGCGGCTACCAGCTGGACAGTGCATGGAATCCCATCATCTCCACGATTTGCTTAAATCGAAGATGACACATTGCGTCGACCGCCGTGGCAAACAGCAATGCAGAGGGCGACTGAGTTCCGCTATTCCACCAGCGAGGGCGCTGCCGGCGGTCAGTGTGGTTCAACTATCAAGTTTTCGACGCATGCGCAGAATAGTAACAGTACGCTATATATTGCGGAACGGACGACGTTTTCGCCAGTCTGCGACGGCTCACCTGAAGATGACTGGCAGGTGCCCAGTTGAAATATCATGCGAAGTATTGAACGACGACTGGCTGCAAGCCCAAAATTTGTTTGAACACTTGGAGTATTGTCTAAAAATTTGTGGTAAAGTGGTCAAGAACTTTTTGAGATTTTTGCCAGCAGCCTTTCTTTTTTATATAGTATGCACACATTTATACACTGTATATATTTTTAAAATATATGTAAAATATGTCTGTCTGCACATTTGTTAGATTATTGTGTAAAACTTTGCTGTAAATTGATCAAGAACTTTCATAGATTTTTGCTACAAACCTTTCCTATTTATATAGTATATATATACTTACACATCATGTATATTAAAATGTGTAACTTATGTTGATTCAGTGGTTGTAGTGTAACAGAAGTGTTTCGTCACCATGAATTACAGAACTGTTATATAAACTGTATAAAATCTTAGTTCTATTTATGTAAGTCTGTGCTTTTCCATGAGAGGTAGTGTACAATAGACTAAAGATCATGAACCTAAAGGCTTAAAGGAGAACAAATCAAGCAACAAATGACAACCACCTATGTGGCAGTTCTAGTTTATGGCATGTGGTCACTTTTGTTGAGATCAGAAAGTGTATGGGTTGTTGATTGGATTGTGCGAAGTTTGAGGTTGGCAGTAAGCTTAACTGAAACTAGTCATTTAGAACAAGATGAGGGTTTTGTGTCTAATTTTTATTGCAAATACAATAGCCTAAACTTATTTCCTTCTCTAGACTACATGTAAGAATTCCATGTTTAGTTTATATCTGTTAGATTCTCACAGCACGTGTTCATCAGGTATTGGAGTCTGACTATTGTAAGCTTAACTGAGTTTGTATGTTTCAGTTACAACAACAACATTTTTATTTCTTGATGTTACAAAATTAATCATAGCCATTATTGGATATCAGTATCAGTTCTCTTAGGCCTTGTATGGATGTATGATGACTGATGACATTAATTATTTCTTTACAGTTTATAGCAGCTTGAGTAGCTTGTAGATGATCTATCACAGTTTCTGACGTACATAAACATAAGTCATCACTGTTTTTAAATATACTCATTTATATCACATTTTTATCCCCTTTTTCCGTCTAAAATGATATACTTTGGTATTTGTTTTTACATTCCATTTTTAATTTTCTTTTGTGTAATGTCTAAAAGGTATTCTGTCTCTACTGTCAGAATTTATCATTATTAAATGATACTCATGTTAACCTTTTTACCAATTTGTGTGATTGTGCCTTAGATGGAAGGAGAGAATTTGTTATCTATGTAATCCAATTTTTTTCCAAAATACCTATCAGAATTACTTAATAAGGGTTTTCTACTTAATTGTGTAATACTGCTGTGTGTCTTTTTTGTCATGGCAAGTTGAGCACATTACTAAAATTATGAATTATGTGTGTTTCAGGCTCTGGAATCCTTATAACAACAGTTGTAGTGGGCATTATTTGTATAATGAATCCAATATATTTGTTTGGTCGCCCTTTCCTTCGAGACAGCATATTTTACATCATAGCGATCACATGGATAATTTGTGCCTTTAGTAAAAAATTTGCTACAACATGGGAAACTTCAGGTGTGATATTCTAATAGTTTTTTACCTTGAAACACACAAGAAAGAAGCATGACTGTTAATCTCTAAGAAAAGCATTGAATAACTATGTTGCTAATAACAAATATGTGTTTAATCACACATTGTAGATGATATTAACTCAGTTATATAACATCTTGTTGCTAATATACAGTGAGGAGTCAGTTTGTTAATGGTGTGCATGAAAGGCATCCTGTGAAACTTTACTGAATGCCTTGCCTGAAAACTACTTAGAAGAGGTAGTTAGGAACCTCACTCATGATGGAAATGATCTAATGACAAAAAATAGATCTGACCTCTTTGAGGATGTCCACATCAAAACTGGTATTAGCGACGATGATGCAGTTGTGGCAACAATGATTACCAAAGTACAAAGGACAACTAAAACAAGCAGAAAAGATATATATGTTTACTAAACTAGATAAAAGATAAATTGTTTCCTATCTCCTTGAGGAATTGGAAACTTTCAGCATTGGGTGGGAACATGTAGATGAGCTCTGGCTCATGTTTAAAACAATAGGTGACAATGCACTGGATCAATATGTATCCAGCATGACAGTTCATAATGGGAGGAAACCTCCCTGATATACAGTCACTGTAAAGAAACCATGAAAGAAACAGTGATTACTGCATAATAGGTGTAAAACAAAGCCTAGAGCAATAGATAGAGCGATGCTAAAAGAAACATGTTTGGCTGTCAAGAGAGTAATATGTGAAGCCTTCAATGACTATCGTAGCAGAATATTGTCAAGTGATCTTACACAGAAACAAAGGCTGTTCGTGTCCAGTCCCCATCAAATGAGACAGGATCTGAAATTGAGGATAGCAAGGCAAAAACTGAAATGCTTCACTCTGTTTGCAAATTTTCCTTTACAAAAGAAAACCCAGGAGAATTGCCCAGTTTAATCCTCATACCACTGAAAAGATGAATGAAATAAGTATTAGTGCCAATGGTGTTGAGAAACAGCTGAAATTGTTAAAACTGAACAAACCTCCAGGTCCTAATGGAATCCCTGTCAAATTCTATTCTGAATTTGTGGCTGAGTTAGCCCCTATTATAACTATAATCTATATAGATCCCTCAAACAAAAAACTGTGCCAAGTTCTTGGAAAAAGACACGTGTCACACTCATCTATGAAGGGGTAGCACAAGTATACACAAAAATACCGTCCAGTATCCTTGACATCGATTTATTGCAGAATCTTAGAGCATATTCTGAGCTCAAAGATAATGAGGCATCTTGCACAGAATTACCTCCTCAATGTCAAACAGCAAGGATTTTGAAATCATTGATCATATGAAACTCAAGTTGCATTTTTCTCACCTTACATGCTAAAAAGCTGTGGATCAAGGCAGCCAGGTAGATGCAGTGCTTCTTGATTTCTGAAAAAAGCGTTTGACTCAGTACCTCACCTACACTTATTGTCAAAAGTAGTATCATGTGGGGTACCAAGTGAAATTTGTGACTGGATTGAGGCCTTTTAATAGGGAGGACACAGTGTGTTTTCTTGGATAGAGAGTCATTGTCAGACGTAGAAATATCTTTGGATGCAGCCCAGGGAGGGGTGTTTGGTTCCTTACTGTTCATGTTGTTTATTAATGGCATTGAAGACAATATTAATAATAAAATCAGGCTTTTTATAGATGATACACTTATCTGTAATTACATAGTATCTGACAGAAGCTGCTTAAATATTCAGTCAGATTTTGATAAGATTTCAATGTGGTGCTGCAATTCGCAACTTGCTCTAAATCTTCAGAAATGTAAAATTTTCCAGTTCACAAAGCAAAAACTGGTAGTATCCTATGACTATAATAGCAGCGAGTCACTGTTTGAATTGACCAACTCATACAAAAGCCTGGTTAATACTTTTTAGGGATATGGAATGGAATGTTCGCATAGGTTCAATGATGAGTAAAGCTGGTGGTAGACTTTGGTTTATTGGTAGAATACTGGAGAACTGCAATCAGTCTACAAAGGAAATTGCTTACAAATCACTCTTGTGACTGGATCTAGAATATTGCTCAAGTGTCAAGTGTGTGGGACTCACACCAGATAGGACTAAAGGGATATCAAATATATACAGAGAAAGGCAGCACAAATTGTTTAATCTGTGGGAGCGTGTTACAGAGATACTGAAGGAACTGAACTGGAAGACTCTTGAAGATTGATGTAAACTGTTTCAAGAACCATCTTTAATGATTGTTCTATGGATATACTACAACCCTCTAAGAATCACTCACATAGGGATTGTGAGAATAAGATTAGAATAATTACTTCATGTACAGAGGCATTCAAACAACCATTCTTCCTGCGCTTCATATGTGAATGGAACAGGAAGAAACCCTAATAACTGGTAAAATGGGATGTACCCTTTGCCGTACACCTCATGGTGGTTTGCAGAGTATAGATGTAGATGTGGTTTGGGTAATGAGAAGGCATCAGGCAAGGAGTGGTATGAATAGCAGGAATGGGTGGGGGCAGGGGGGATGGGGGGAGGATGTTAGTGCTGCCTATCAGAGAATGCAAGGACTTGGTAGGAACAGGATAGTGCCATTAGGTGCAATTTCGGGAAGCTGAGCTTGTGAATTGGAGATGAGAACAGAGAGGAGAGAGGCAGCGAAAAGCAAATGATTTGTAGGGGTATTATCGATATAGAAGATGTGTAGTACTGGAGTGGGAGCAGAGACGTGGATAGTTAGGTGGGAGACAGAGGCTAGTAACAGGTGGGACCAGGGGAACAAAGGATATGTGGGAGATTTTTCATATATGTAGTTCAGAAATGGTGGTGTTGGTAGGAAGAATCCAGATGCAAGGGACGTGAAGCAGTTGTTAAGGTGGAGCACTTCATACTGGGTGGCATGTTCAGCAACCGGGTGGTCCAACTGTCTCCTCGCCACCGTTTGGCAGTGACCCTTGAAGCAGACAGGCAGTTTGTTAATTATCATGCCTGCATAGAAAGCAGCACATTGGTTGCAGCTTAATTGGTGGATCATGTGGCTGCTTTCACAGATGGCCTTGCCTTTGATGGGGTAGGATATGCCTGTGACAGGACAGGAGTAAGTGGTACTGGGACAGTGGGAGAATGTATGAGACATGTCTTGCATGTAGACCTACTGCAGGGATATGTACCATGAGGGAAATGGGAGCAGTGCTGGAGTAGGTATGGACAAGGATATTATGTGGGTTCAATAGGCAGTAGAATACTTCTGTGGAAGGGATGGGGAGGATAGTGGGGAGGATATCACTCATTTCAGGGCACAATGACTGGTAGTCAAAACCCTAGCAGAGAATATAATTTAGTTGGTTCTGAGTCATGTGAGGAGCATTCCTTTGTGGTCACATAGTGTGTATGTTGGTGGCTGCTTTCGAATTAGACTTACTGTTGGTGGTTGGTAGGTTTGGTGTGGAAGGAGGTACTGATGTAGCCATCCTTGTGGTGGAAGTCAACATCAAGGAAGGTGGGTTTTTGCCTTGAGAAGGACCAGGTGATGTGAGTGGAGGAGAAGGTGTTGAGGGATCTGGAGGAATGCAGATACAGTGTCCTCTACCTCATTTCACATCGTGAAGATGTCGTCAATGATTCTGAAGTAGGTGTGGGATTTATGATTCTGGGTGGTTGGGAAGAATTCCCCTAGATGACCCACGAGTAGATTTGCATAGGATGATGCCATGCAGGTGCCCATTGCTGTACCATGGATTTGCTTTAGGTCATGACTTCAAGGGAGAAGTAGTTGTGAGTGAGGTTATCGTTGATCGTGGTGACCAGGAAGGAGATTGTAGGTCTGGAGTCAGTAGGTCATTGGGAAGGTGATCAGCAGTGACAAGACCATGTAAAGAGGGAAGTGACATCAATAGTATAGGCAGGGTGCTTGGTGGTTAAAGTATAGGAATTGTGGAGAGTTAAATAATTGATGTCCTTTATACAGGAGGATGATTACTGGGAATAGGCTGAATGTGTTTGTTCACAAGAGAAGAGAGTCTCTCAGTGGAGGCACAGTAAGTAGCTGCAATGGGGCATCCTGGATGGTTGAGTTTATGAACTTTAGGAATCATTTAGAAGGAAGAAGTTCTGGGAGTGCTGGGGATGAGGAGAGAGGTAGACTAAGGGGAGAGATTCTGGGATATACCTAAGAATTTGAGGCGGGCTGGAGATCCTGCTGGATTTCTCAATTAGGGTCACTGTGGCAGGGTTTGTAGGTGGATGAATCTGACAGCTGGTGGAGTCTATCTTCCAGGTAATACCTGCAGTTTGTAACCACTTTGGTGGAGACTTTTTCAGGAGGTAGGATTATAAGCTTGGGGTCAGTTTTTAGGTGGTGGATTGCGGTTCTTTTTGTGGATGTAAGGTTGATTTCTATGTTGAGAAATTGAGGATATAGGGTTCAAAGTTAAAAAATTCTGGAATGTTAACAAGGGGTGATTTGTATGCAGTAGGGGTGGACCACAGTTGGATGGAGGAGTAGACTCAGTCAGGCAGGGTTCTGATGATTTTGGGGAATAGGTTCACGACCTTGTTGCAGGTCTGTTTAATTCTGTACGATGGTCAGAGGGAGTTTCTGACAGTGTGGCAAATGCAATAGGTCTGCAAGGCAGATTTCTTTGAGCTGGTGCTGTGCAAGCTGCCCTACTTCCTGAATGACAAGAGTTTTAATCTGGGAGATGGGATGCATGAATTTGGGATTTAAGAGCAGGAGAATTTTATGGATGGACAGGAGGTATTGCAAGGAGGTCCTGACCTGATTTTTATGGTTTTGCCAGACTATCTTGGTGAGGGCTATGGACAGATAGAATCTGAACAGGTAGAGCTAATTATTGGTGAAAAGGTCGCAAGTGAAGATGGATAATTTGATGGTTAGTCCATTTTGGGGGATTTTGTGAGCTAGGCAACAGTTCAGGAACAACATGTGCTACTGGGTTCTGGCTATGGATAGGGAAACATTTTTATATTAATGCAGATGGAAGGAGCAATGATCCATGATAGAGGTTAAAAAACATAACAATACGTGAGAAAATCACAAAATGGATGAATTATAGTGAGAAAAGTTGAAACAAGAGGGAGTAGGTACAGTATTGAAAGGTGAAATCAAACTAAAATCAATGTGAAATCACAATGACATCAAAGAGAAAGATAAATAAAAAGATGACAACAGTGAGATGTAGGTCTGTGTGTGGTTGCGTTTGAAGGGAGGGGGCACCAGATGTATTTGGACTGACCTCTACCTCAAGGACACAAATGGCTCTGGGCATTATTGGACTTAACATCTGAGGTCATCAGCCCCTAGAACTTAGAACTACTTAAACCTAACTAACCTAAGGACATCACACACATCTATGCCTGAGGCAGGATTTGAACCTGGTACCATAGCAGTCGCTCGGTTCCAGACTGAAGCTCCTAGAACTGCTCGGTCACACTGGCCAGCCTACCTCAAGGACAGTCACGTCTGTCCACATCAAACTTACCAACCACCAGCAATACATCTACTTCAACAGCTGCCATACACTCCATACCAAGAAGTCCCTAACATACAGTCTAGCCACCTATGGTCATTACATCTGTAGTCCCTTTATAAATATGCCAATGGTCTCATGGAGACCTTCACAGATGTAATTATACTCATAATGTTATCCAGAAATATACCTCTCATGCCTTGTCTTTCCAGTCACATACCTTCTGCCACATACCCCTGTCCAGCCACAAAGGAGGACTGCTCTCATGATACAGTACCACCCAGGACTGGAGCAAGAGAATCACATTTTCCACCAGGGTTTCAGCTATGTGTCATGGTGCTCCTCGTGCCTCCCCCTTTCCCCTGCCACCCTAATAGCAGATTGCAGTCCCACCAGACACAAGTCTGTTGGGCTGCAGCAGTCTGAGACAGTGGCCATGTGTGTGAGCTGTGCTTGTGTGAATGTGAGTGTATTTTCTAAAGCAGAAGGAGGACTTTGTCTGAAATTTTTAATATTTGAGCAGTCATTTTCATTCTGTCTGTCTGCAACTCAATCCTCCTCTATGTGGCGAGTAGAAATCTGTCCTTTCCATGCTGTTGCAAAATTATTAAAGTTATTTAAAATCAGTGTTTGCAGTTACTGAAGAGGAGTGACAAAAATGGATGTGAAACACCTTTAATAATTGTGAATCAAGTATGGACATTATGGTGACACAAATGAATATAAGAATAGTTACATATGTTTTTACATTTTAGAACATGTAACATAATGTTCATACAAACTGAGTTGGACTTCAGCATTTTTTTTTACTCCTTCAGATGTATGTTCTAGGGAGTATTAATGGGAGCTTCAGTTAACACCTTGAGTCCTTTCTCTTAGTATCATTGCCATTTAGTTCATGACTATCATCTGCAGCTATATCTTATTCTGAGGTATTGTGGGATCATCTGGGCCAAAGCTTGTTAGTCATGGAATGAGTGATTACATACATAATTGACAAAATGTAAATGATAAGAAAATGATAGTATATTCATGTAAGTAACACAGTACAATAAAATGATCCTTAAACTACTCCAAGGAATACTCATAAAGAAGAATATCACCGGGAAGGCCTTTCAGCTTACGTTTTGAAAGCTGATCAATCACATTTTTTAGTTCTGCTGCTAAATAAGTGCTGCATAACAGTACTAAGTTTTCTATGTAAAGGACTATCGTCAAATTACAAATAGTCTAATGCATTTTTCACTTTGTAGCAGAATATGCTCTCTTTTGGACATATCCTGGCAAATTAAAAATTGTGTGTCAGACTATGACTTTAACTTAGATCTAGTACTTCTTTAGTAAAACTCTTATTTGCTGCAATATCCAGGTGTGATCCTTTCTATTGGTATCTGTCTCCAACTTTCCAAATTTCACAGAAGATTTACTTCATAATTTTCTGGGTTAAAACTCTTGGAAGAAAGGGTATTGTAGTTTGGTTTAGCCATGAGCAAGGGTTGTTTCAAGAATGACTCTGCAGTCAAATTTACTCTGTTTTGAAACTTTTTGACAGATTACAATTGTGTATCAGAATTTCATGTTATGGGAAATACTCTTACTGATTGAGCTATCCAGGCATGATCCACGACCTACCCTCACAGGTTCAGTGCTGCCAGTACCTCTCTCATATAAGGGGCCTCTTAAACAAAACAGATCAACTCCTTATTAACATTAGTGAAAAGGACAGTATAAATAATGCCCAGATTTTGTGCTTAACTGAGCACCATGTTACTGATAAATGTGCCTTGCCATCTATAGTAAGTTATACTTTAGTAACATACTACTGTAGGGAAAGTAAAGATAAAGGTGGAGTAGCAATTTATGTTAAGGATAGTGTAGCATACAAAGCTATAGATATTAAGAAATATTGTGTGGAACAACAATTTGAGGCATGTGCCACAGAAATAACTAAATTCTACCCAATAATAGTGTTGGCTGTCTACAGGGCTCCTTCAGGTGACATAAAAACTTTTCTGCATTCAATGGAACTCCTTCTGTTATGGTTACTTTCAAAAGTGAAGGATATTGTAGTATTAGGTGATTTCAATATAAACTTTTTGACAGAAAATAAGAATAAAAGAGACTTTGAGATTGTGATGACCTTACACAATCTGACATCAGTAATAAACTTCCCAACAAGAATTACATCCGAGTGCCAAACTATGATAGACAACATTTTTTAGATGTAAATAGACATCAGAATTATATTGTCTGGCAGGTTATAAGTGGGCTTTCAGATCATGATGGACAAATTCTCACTATTTATGACGTTATTCTGTTCAAAAAGAATTTCCTCAATGGAAATTCATAAGAGTAATTAATGAAGAGGCGAAAGGAATTTTCAACCACAGGTTGCAGCAAATGGATTGGTCTTTAGTTTATAGCCATGATGATGTTGATACTAAATTTAACTGTTTTATAAATGAATTCTGTGCTCTTTTTGAAGAAATATTTCCCAAGAAATGGGTCAGAAACAGTGCTTCCAATTCTGTAAGCAAGCCTTGGATTACAAAAGGTATAAAACAGTCATGTAAAACCAAAAGGGAAACTTATGCTGCAATAAGATTCTGTAAAGATGTAGAAAAATGGGAACACTATAGAATATACTGTAAAATTTTGAAGAAACTAATACAGAAATCAAAAGCTCTTTATTATGAGAAGAAAATAGATAATTCTAATAATAAAATAAAAGCAATTTGGAGCATTGTAAAAAAAGAAACAGGAAGAGATACAACAAGTAAAGAAGATATAAATAATATCAGATATGAAGGTATCCTAGTAGATAACCCCAAAACGGTGGCTGAGATTTTTAATAAACACTTCCTACAGTAACTCAACAGATTGGTTGCAAGCCCGATGTTGATGAAGCTGTAACTCTTTGTCAAGCCGTATATTCAAACACAATTTCAGAAATGCACCTTAATCCTGTCACTGTAGAAGGAATTAAAAAAATCATCATGTCTCTAAAAAGTACGAATTCTGCAGGGGTTGATAATATATCTAGTAATTTATTTAAATATTCTTGTGTGTGGATAAGGGACATTCTCTCTCATATTTGCAATGCTTCCCTTCAGAAAAGTGTTGTTCCCAGTAGACTTAAGTATGCCATTGTGAAGCCCCTGTACAAAAAGGCGATAAAGCTGAACTAACTAACTATCGACCTATCTCTTTGCTGACAGCTTTCACCAAAATTCTAGAAAAGCTAATACATGTAAGAATTACTGATCATCTCATGAAGAATGGAGTTATCAGCAAGAGCCAATTTGGCTTTCAAAAGGACCGTTCAACAGAAGACGCAGTCTACGCACTTGCAAATGAAGTCCTAGAAACCCTTAATGAAAAAATGCTAGCACTTGGTGTCTTCTGTGATTTATCCAAAGCGTTTGATTGTGTTGATCACCAGATTCTCTTGCAAAAAGCAAAATAAGCAGGAATAATTGGTGTTGCAGGCAATTGGCTACAGTCGTACCTCCAAGACAGAAAACAAAAAGTTGTGTTGATTAGCTCGGGTGGAGTATATGACACTTCCTCAGATTCTGAATGGAGTTCCATTACATGTGGAGTGCCCCAGAGCTCAATTCTTGGGCCACTATTATTCCTGATTTTTATAAATGATCTACCATCATGTACAAGCCTGCCGTGTAAATTTACATTATTTGCTGATGATACCACAATTTTTATGAGCAGTAGAACAGAAAACAATCTTGAGGAACTCATTAATCACATACTCTCAGATATGGTTAATTGGTTCAAGGTGAATGGTCTCTCATTAAATTCCAGTAAGACCAGCTTTATTCAATTCTGTACAAAAACAGAAAAAGAGAGAGAGATAAGTGTGACATGTGGTAATCAACCAATAGTTAGAACGGAAACAACAAAATTTCTTGGAGTGCACATTGACAAGAAAATGAACTGGTCTTCACATATTATTGATCTCTGTAAGAGGCTTAGCTCTGCTGCCTATGCTTTACGGGTTGTCACTACATGTGTTGAACCTAACACTACAAAAGTGGCATATTATGGCTATTTTCATTGTCTCATTGAGTACGGAATTATTTTTTGGGGCAACCAGCCATTAGCAAGGAAACTGTTCATTGCACAGAAGCGAGCTTTAAGAATTATACGTGGATTGCGCCCAAGAGACTCTTGTAGAAATAGTTTTCGTAATCTTAAAATATACACAACTACATGCCAATAGATTTTTTCTCTCATATGTTTTGTTTGTAAAAATATAGATATATTTCAACCAAACAGTAATTATCATGAGCATAACACATGGAGAAAGAATGACATACACAGTGAACTCAGAAATTTGAGCTTGGCACAGCTACACTGGAACAAAACTCTTCAACGCTCTTCCTCCCGAAATAAAGACAAAGATTCATAACAAGAGTGAGTTTAAGAAAACACTAAAAATATTTCTGCTAGAAAAAGCTTTTTACAGTCTAAATGAATTTTTAACTAAATAAATTGTAATATTTTAATATTATATAATACAAGTTGACATAATGCCACTAAGAATTTTATTTAGCCTGAGTTCTGTATCTGTGTGTGCTCCATATCTGTTTTCTGTAGTGTTTTAATGATTCTAAGAAAATATGTATTTTATTTTTCTGTATTGCTGCCCAAAGAATTTACTGTATAAATTTTTATATAATTATTTACCCAAATTTCTGTATATGCTATAAAATTATCAGATTGTATTTGTAAAAAACTGACTCGTTCCACGTCCTTGTGTATCCAACACAGTTGGACCTATGGAACACGAAATAAATCAAATCAAATCAAATCAAATCCAATCCTCCATACTTCACAGAATCTCTTGTGCATAGCTCCCTGTTTCTAAGGCAAAAATATTTTTTTGTCTAGTGCAATAAGTGAGTTTTGAATTTTGTGTTGCATAAGACATTATTATCAATCACAACCACCATAATGGAAGTGAACGTAATGGGATGAAAGACAGAGTTTGGAGTATTTCATTAGTTGGCTGCATTATGTTTTGTGAACTGGCAGCACAGAATATTCTTTCTAAATGCATCGAGTTTCCCCAAAATATGATAATACAAGATGTAATAAAGTGAAATATTATCTCTTTTTCATATTATTACAAATAAAGCAGTATACCATATGCAACTGGTAGGATTTCATACTGAAATTGTTTATTACAGGTTTTCTTATTCTGTATGTACTGTATTTCCTTGTTGTGCTGACTGACAGAGCCGTACGGAAAAGTCTCATTGATAGAGGTATGAACTCTTTATATATTATTTCTTAATAGTTGAAATTTTATTCTGTGTATAATGAACCATGCAAAACTTGGTGATATCATTTATATGCAAATGCAAACCTCCCAGATTTTCCTCTCACTGGCTGTGTAGGAAAGACCCTTGAGCAGAGATGGTCAATTATTGCATAATTTAGACACTATAAATGAAGGATTTATTCAGTAATTTTAAATATATTTTTTTAAAATATTGCTACACCCTCCATAACATCATTTATTTAGAAGTAGCAGTATAAAAGTTTTTTATATATAAGCAACATTTTACAGGTGTCTTCTTTGTTTTGTTGGAAACATATGATACTGCTTTGAAGCAAAAAATTTTCAATGAGTTTCATGAATGGAGATTTTAGGCTCCTATTTTTTTTTCACTGTACTGAAAGTTACTTCAGTTACTCCATGGAAAATACACATTCAGAGAACTTCCTCACCAAAATGGTACACTTCACTGTAGTATTCTGTGTGTTAATCTTTTTATCATTGTCAATAACAGCAGGTAATCTATAGTAAGTAGCCAAGGTTCAATATTTGTGGTGACTCTGATACTTACTGACCATTCTCCAATGTTATACCTACCTCTCATTTCATTGCAGTTGACACTTAGAAGTGTCAAAGAGAGGATTTATGGGACAAGATTTAAGATTTTGGTTGAAAAGACAGCTTATGTGCTCCAAATTATTGCTGTTGGGTTTCCGTTTGTCCTGAACATAGTACGAGGAATGACATTCTTAGTTTTGGAAGTTCAGTTAGGTGCCTATACTTTGTGTTAAATGCAAGATTATGTGAACTACCACACTTTTGTGATCTAAAGACTAGATATTTAAAGGGACTAAACATTTCAAAGTGCCTCAGTGGGTGACTGAGCTAACCTGCTGCATTATTATGAAGGCTATGTGGAAGGTGATCTCATTTTTCATGTAGCGTCTATATGACTAAACAGCTATCCCAGTGCACAGTCCATGATTCCCATTGCAATGGCTACCAGAGGACACAAAATTTTATTTTTAATACTTCATGGCATAAGCTACTCATTTAAAGGTACGATCTTATATTAAAAATTAACACAGTAACACAACAACAAACTTTGTATGTGTTGATACAGCTCAACTCACAGTGAACAAACTTCTCAGATTATATTCATCCAGTATTTGAGAATGAGAGTGCTTGATGTCTGCCAACAAACTTACACACAATTTTAAGCCTTTACAAAAATTTTCCTCACTGACACCCCCCAAAATGCTGAAAGGAAAAAATTTTATTGATTACTACATTTCCACTGATCAGGATAATGTATGATATTTTAATTTATCGCTTCTTCACTACTAAGTCTGTTTTCAACACATTTTGCTGGCAGTATTAACATATGCAACTGGATGTACCTGCAAAATATGCCATTGCATAACACATACACTGAGGTGACAAAAGTCATGGGGTACCTCCTAATATTGTGTTGGACCTCATTTTACCTGGCACAGTGCATCAAACTGATATGGTATGGACTCAACAAGTCATAGGAAGTGATCTGCAGAACTACTGAGCCCTGGTGCTACTACAGCTGTCCATAACTGGGAAAGTGTTGCTGGTGCAGGATTTGTGCACAAAATGACCACTTATTTATGTCCCATAAATGTTTGATACGATTCACGTCAGTAGTCTGGGGTGCCAAATTATTAGCTCAGACTGTCAAGAATGGTTACACTCAGTTACTTGGAGACCATCTGCAGCCATTCATGGACTTCAAGTTCCCAAACAATGACGGAATTTTTATGGACAACGATGTGGCATATCACCAGGCAACAACTGTTTGTGACAAAAGTCATAGAATAGTGGTATGCGCATATACAGACAGCAGTAGTACCATGTACCACAGGAACCCATTGAGTACTGACAGCTCCACCAATGCATTGCCATTTTATACCTTGTGTACATGGTACTACTGCTGTCTGTATATGCGCATACCACTATTCTATGACTTTTGTCACAAACAGTTGTTGCCTGGTGATATGCCACATCGTTGTCCATAAAAATTCCGTCATTGTTTGGGAACTTGAAGTCCATGAATGGCTGCAGATGGTCTCCAAGTAACTGAGTGTAACCATTTCCAGTTAATGATCAGTCCATTTGGACCAGAAGACCAATCGAGAAGACCAATCTATTCAATGTAAACACAGCTCACACCATTATGGAGCCACCACTAGCTTGCACAGTGCCTTTTTGACAACTTGGGTCCATGGATTTGTGGGTTCTGTGCCACACCTCAGCCATCCCTTCAGCAACTGAAATTTTGACTCATCTCACCAGGCCACAGTTTTCCAGCCGTCTAGGGTCCTGGCGATATAGTCATGAGTCCAGGTGAATTGATGCAGGTGATGTGCTGTTAGTAAAGGCACTTGTGTTGGTAGTCTGCTGCCATAGTCCATTAATGCCAAATTTTTCTGCACTGCCCTAATGGATACATTCATCATATGTCCCACATTGATTTCTGTGGTTATTTCATGCAGTGCTGCATGCCTGTTATCACTGATAACTCTTCACAAATGCTGCTACTCTCAATCATTAATTGAAGCCTGTCAGCCACTGTGCTGTCCATGGTAACAGGTAATGGCTGAGATTTGGTATTCTCTGTGCACTCTTGATTCTGTGAATCTCAGAATAGTGAACTCCCTTACAATTTCTGAAATGGAGAGTTCTACAACTACCGTCCCATGTTCAGAATCTGTTAATTCCCATTGTGCTGCCATAATCATGTCGGAAACCTTTCCACAGGAACCCCTTGAGTACTGACAGCTCCACCAATGCATTGCCATTTTATACCTTGTGTACATGGTACTACTGCTGTCTGTATATGCGCATATCACTATTCCATGACTTTTGTCACCTCATAAACACTGAGATGTGTGAAAAAAATAACTTTTGCAAAACTGGAGCATAAATTACCCACACTACTCCTCCACTGTTTGATAATGAGAACACTTCCAACAAACATAATTTCAAATCTTTTCTAAAAATTTTCTCATATATGTGTTTAATGTCAAGTATTCATCAAGTTAATTCATTTTTTGATGTCTGAAGTCATTTCAAACATGGATTTTGATTCTCTAAAGAACTGGGTTTGGGGATTTTAGTGGTGGAAGATATTTGGGGTGAACAGAACAGTTGCTACAGTGAATCATACAGTGGGTCATTGTGCTTAGAGCTGCAATAGTGAAAAATGACATTGCTTCTGATTCAACTACAGTAATCACTCAAAATGAGTGTTGCAATTGAAAATCCCACCAAATATGAGATCCATTTTGTGAATGGTCTTTAGTGGCAAAAGTTCTCAATGACTGCATGCCTCCCCTCTCCCAGCCAACCATCACCCACAACTGTTCAAGTTCATTGCAAAATTGAGACTGAATATGATGAGCAGAAGTTCTATGCATTGATGTTCTTTCTTTAAGAGAGGAGGGACAGATGCGAATAATTATGGTGGAAATGGCTGTTCATCAATATTCAGCAATGAACAGGTACAGAAAATTGCAACAAAATTTTATGGAAAACTGACATTTCATATTATCTCATCTCTCAGACAACTTTCTGCAGATTTCTTTGAGTGTTTAGCATGAGATTGTGGCTAAACAATCAGGGTACCACAAGTTCTATGCTCACTAAGTTCCAAAAGTCCTTTCTGAGAATTGTGAAACTGAACAGATGACTACTTTTCTGGGCTTTTTCTTTTTGTTATGATACAGAACTTTGCATACTCAACAGAATCATGACTGTTGAAGATACCTGGATTTTCCGTCCTAATACAGAGGCAAACAGTGGATTCTGATTTGGGATTGTACTGGCTTCCCTGATAAAAAATAACATTAGTCCATAAGGTAAACCCTTTGTTACTTGCGTAATTTCTTCTATGGTGCATTGAAATTAAATTATAGTATCAGTTCAATTTTTGCACTTTGCCTACAGTTCATCAAACAAGTGGCTGAAATGATGATAAATGGATCCTAGAAGCTATATGACTTGAGATTTCTTAGAAGTAATCCATGGCTTCTTCTCGTGTAGCAGTGAATATACTTCATGGAAAAACTGTAAATTCTGTGAACACGTTAACCTGTTTTTTTAAACTATTCTGTGATTCTGTAAGAAATTCGTTTCACATGAATAAGTTCTCAGTTGAGACAGGATAATACTAACAAGTACTTTCCTAAAGCTAGGGATTAATAGAAGGTTGTAAGACTTCTTCCCTACTTCCTCTCCAGCTAGACCACATAGGTTTTAATGCAGATGGATGTATGTTTTCTCTAATACTGCAATTAATTAAGTAGATTTTTAATTTCTTGTGAATGTGTCATATTGGGCAAGTAAAATAATTTATGTCTTTGGACACTGTGGCCTAGTGAAGCAAACAGGATGTTGTTGCCCAGATAACACCATTGATGAGCCAGCTTCCACACCTGCACCTCCAGAAGATCAATTAGTGATAGGACAATCTACTGTTTTTAACAATCAATTAGTCAGTTGATTGTTTTTTCATTCAGTCAGGTTTTTTTTTTCAGTCAAATGGAACAATCAAATGAAACTAGTCCCTGCAGCCATGTCAACTATACAAATGTTTTCACTCATTCACTGCATTAGAGTGGTTTCACTCAGTGTGAGACAATAGCTGAAACAAGGCTCTATTGGTCGTGGCCATTATATGAATTTTTTCACTCACTCACTGGGTTTGAGAGGATTCAGTAAATGCTAGACAGCTGACTGAAACAAGCCTCCACACTTATGGCCATTATATGAATATTTTCGCTCACTCACTATGTTTGAGTGATTTTACTTACATCTTTTTCAGCCCTTTCAGTTATACATAAACTATGACTAGGGTTGACAACTTTTTAGAGACAAATAAAGTATCTTATTTCAAGGAGATGTGAATGAAAAGTATATATTTACTTACAGAAATACAAATTTTTGTTCTTGTAGCATTAAATATTAATTTCTTGTTGCTTTTAGAGGTTTAATATCTAGTGCTGCGCTTTAGATTTGTATGTATCTAAATGAACAGTCACTTTTTAACATGATTTTATTAAGTAGGTTGCTTGTATGTTTTTTTTTTTTTTCAGTATAAATTTTCCAATTAATTTTAAACTAGCTTCACAATAAGCTAGAAACTTGATACTTTCAACATAGCTCAGATGTGGATGACACTGTAATATTTACTTGCTTTTGAGTCTGTTGTGTGGTGGAGGGTACTTTGATTTTTGGTCTGTCTGTGTGTCCAGTACAAATTTTGCAACTGATTTTAAACTAACTTCCCTATAAGCTAAAGACCTGAAACTTTCAATTTAACCTAGAACTGGATGACAAAATATTAACTTGCTTTCTTTCCTGATGTGTGGCACAAAGTAGGTACTTAGTGTAAGAACTGAATGACACTGCAATAATAACTTACTTTCAAGTCTTGTGTGTGGCAGAAGATACTTAGTTTTTCCATCTGTCTGGCCATCTGTTCAGTACAAATTTTACAACTGATTTTAAACTAAGTTTCTCATAAGCTAAAGAATTGAAACTTTCAACTTAGCTCAGAGCTGGATGATAAGCAATATGAACTCACCTTTTCTTTTGGTGTGTGGCAGAGAGCAGGTGGTTGGTGTACCACTGCTGTTTCCCTGTTCTCTTGTTCCATTCGCGAATGTTTCACAGTTAAGAATGCTTACTGCTAAGCTTCCCTGTGAGCTCAATTCTCTCTCATTTTACATTCACAGTCTTTTCACAAGATATGCATATGAAGAAGTGATATATTTGTTGACTCAGTTGAAGAACAACTGAAATAAACCTGAAGTTTAACACATGTCTCTTTTGTAATCTCATCAAAATGTTTTAAATCAGTTGACGAACTTCACACACACAAGACTAAAATCAGAAAATAACTGTTTAAATAGAGAAACTTTTTAATATGAAACGGTTTTGAAAGCTGACTAATAAATATTAAATAATCTCTCCTCGATTCATAACATCACACAGATAGTCATGAAAATTTTTTCTTGTGAATACTACCTGTACAACTGAAAGCTATGTGGGTATGTACATAGTTTGTGAAGCAATTTTCTGTACAAACTATTTACTTTCCACACAAATAAATGGCTGAATATTAAAATGATTTCGCATTTGTAGACATCATCACACATTGCCTATAAAATAGAAAGCTAACTGTCACTAAAACAGGGCAGTTTCCTTTCTTCCTCATATATCATTAAGGGAACCCTTGTGCTCATCTTTGCATTGCCACTTATGACTGCAATGAATCTGGATTTCCCCAGGTTGGTTCTAATCCTGAGAGCATCCAGAGGCGTGCTGGAGGAATTTTTATACAACTGTCCAGGATAAATCTGGATGTATTTTGTGCCTGTGGAAATTCAATCCATTGGAAATAAATTCTAATAAACCTTAGTTAAAATTCATTAAAGTTGGACTGAACCATAGATAGTTTCCTTGTTTTAGTCTATTAAAAAGGGCAGTGGCAAGTACACTTAGACGCTCTCCTAGTCACATACAGGATGTTCAAAAATGATTTTACAACTTTAATCATGTGTATATTAGAAATGGGAATATGTTTATGGCATAATGTTCATGCACACCTAAAGCTGATTTTTTTCCTTACTTTACCATGTTAGTTATTGACTGGCCACTGTCCAGCAGTTATCACAATGTGTGGAATGGTGGGCACAGACCAGATCTTACACCCTGGTCTTGTGGAATCCCATTACATTTTTTTCTCTGGGTGGTACTTAGACAAATTTTTAGCTCACCCCAGAACATCAATAGCAGACTTTAATGAGGACAAATGGCTCTGAGCACTATGGGACTCAACTGCTGAGGTCATTAGTCCCCTAGAACTTAAAACTAGTTAAACCTAACTAACCTAAGGACATCACAAACATCCATGCCTGAGGCAGGATTCGAACCTGCGACCGTAGTGGTCTTGTGGTTCCAGACTGCAGCGCCTTTAACCGCACGGCCACTTCGGCCGGCTTTAGTGAGGACAACCTAGGCCAGACATGGAACTGGAATATCGCTTAGATAACCTGTGTGCTACAGGCAGCACACACATTTGAGCTGACCATATGTCCCTTCACACTCCCCTCTTTTTCATGACAGTTGTGATTTCCCTAGCTCTGTCCTGAATTTTTTTGAAAGTTATTCGGAATAACCATTTGTCCTGGATTTAACAATTATGGAACAATTTCTACATCTACATGTACATCTGCATCTATGCACTGCAAACCACCATGAAGTGCATGGGAGAGGATACACCCCATTGTACCAGTTATTACGGTTTTGTCCTGTTCCATTAAGGTATGGAGTGTGGGAAGAATTATTGTTTGAATGTCTCTGTGGGTGCAGTAATTATTCTAATCTTATCCTCAAAGGCTGAATTTACTATTAATATTGTCTACAAGGTAATTAATATACAACATGAACAGCAAAGGTCCCAACACACTTACCTGGGACACACGCAAAGTTACTTTTACATCTGACAATGTAGGGGCTGTAGTATATCTCTAGATTAATCATTTAATACCAGATCTTAAAACTTTAACAGACTTTCTCTGGATAGTTTATGTCTGTCCTCAAGAGTTTGCCGGTTCAGTTCCTTCAGTATCTCTGTGACATTCTCCAATGGGTTAAACAAACCTGTGACAATTTGTGCTGCACTTCTCTGTATACATTCAGTATCTCCTGTTAGTCTTGTCTGGTATGGGTCTCACACACTTGAGCAGTGTTCTACAACTGGCCATACGAATGATTTGTAAGCCATCTCTTTTGTAGATTGATCGCACTTCTCCAGTGTTCTACTAATAAACCAAAGTCTGTCACCTGCTTTAAGCACAACTGAACCTATGTGATCAATCTATTTCATATCCCTACAAAGTGTTACACACAGGCATTTGTATGAGTTGGTTGATTGCAACAGTGACTCATTGATATTACAGTCATAGGGTACTACATTTTTTTCATTTTGTGAAGTGCAAAATTTTACATTTCTGAACATTTAGAGCATGTTGCCAACCTCTGCACCATGTTGAAGTCTTATCAAGATCTGACTAAATATTTATGCAGCTTCTCTCAGATAGTACTTCATTATAGATAACTGTGTCATCTGCAAAAGGCCTGAATTTACTATTAATATGTTCTTCAAGGTCAATAGTATACAACATGAACAGCAAGGGTCCCAACACACTTCCCTGGGGCATACCAAAAGTTACTTTTACATCTGACGATGACTGTCCATCCAAGATAACATGCTGTGTTCTTTGTATCAAAAAGTCCTCAATCCAGTCACAAATTTCACTTGATACCCATATGATCATACTTTGGACAATAAGTGTACATGTGGTACTGAGCTTTACAGAAGTCATGAAATACTGCATCTATCTGGTTGACTTGATACAAAACAGGGATTCCATCAGGGCATGGAGCTTTGTTCAGTTTAAATTATTTCAGTTGTTTATCAACACCGCTGACACTAATAGTTATCTTACACATCTTTTCAGTGGTATGAGTATTAAATTGGGTAATGCTCCTAGGTTTTCCTTTGTCAAGGAACATTTGAAAGAATCTCACATTTTGCTTTGTACCCTCAATTTCAGTTCCTGTCTCACTAGGGACTGGACACTAACTTCAGTGCCACTAACAGCCTTACATATCACCAGAGTGTCTTTGGGTTCTGTGAAGGATCACTTGACAATATTCTGCTATGGTAGTCATTGAAGTCATCAAAAACTAATTTTCCCAGATATTTGTTCGATAATTAAAGTCTCCACCAATCATTACAATGTGATTGGGGAACCTACGTACAACTGAACTCAGGTTTTCTGTACAGCTTTCAGTCACATCAGGAGATAAGTCTGGTGGGTGAAAGAAGGATCCAGTTATAAATTTATGCCCACCCCTGATACTGAGTCTTGCCTGAACAATCCCACGTGCAGGTTTCAATTTCTACCTCAGTGGATTTGAGTTTTTTGTCTACTCTGACAAATACACCACCTCCATTTCCCATTTGCCTATCCTTTCAATATACTCTTAAATTATCCACAAAAATCTCACTGCTATCAATTTCACATTTCAACCAGCTTTCTGTATCTACCATTATGTGAGCTTCACTGCTTTTCATGAGTGTTTCAAACTCTGGCACTTTGTTGCAAATGCTTTTCCAGTTTACCATTAGGATTTTAATACTCTCACCTGTGGGAGGTATCTCTTTCAATGTTATGCTGACACGTCTTGGCTTCCTACAGTTATTGTTATCAGGATTGGGTGGAGAGATGCCTATTCTGAAAGTCTCTTGTGTGCAGCCCATACACAGTCAGTCATCTACCTGGGTAATAGTGTCTGACGTGTAGTGCACATCTGATCTATTAATGGGATGCTACAGTTGTTAACCCTATGGTGTAAGTCCAGGAATTCGCAGCCTAGCGTGTCTCAAAACCTTTGAAGCCTCTGGGTCTGTCCTTCCACTTGTCTCACAACCAAAGGGCTACAATCCGTTCTGGGGATAATGCTGCAAATTGTGAGCAACGTTGAAACTCCATGCACAAGAGTGGTCTTCTCAACCTTCTCTGTCAGTCTTTAGAATGATCCAAGAAAGACCTTGGAGCAGACGACAGGCATCATTTGCTCCAATGTATGCCACAGCCTGCAGTTGGCTGCACTCTGTTTTTCTCAATGGCTGCCAAAATAGCACCTTCAACATGTTGAATGAGGCCTCCGGGCAATCACAATGAGTGCACCTGGTATCCGTTCTCGTCCCTTTCTGCCATTTCCCTAAGGGGTACCATCATTCACTGTAGATTTGAAGTGCCAATGATTAGACCCCTACTCCTTTGCATTTGTCTCCCCCTGACACTCAACAGAATAGGATGCTCCAAAAATGTTCATTTCACCTGTACCAGTTTGCTTTACCGAAAGGGTATTTTCCCAAATGAGTAATGTAGGGAGCAGTGACAAAATACAATTTGTTATAGAAACTATGAAAGCAATTTCAGTGACTAGAGTGAATTATGATGAAACTTGAGTTGAATGTTTTAATTGTGCGGTTGAGGAAGACAGACATGCTGCAATCCCACATACTTTTCCTCCGGTCCTGCTTAACCTTTGGAATTACTCCTAAAGGACTTACCTTAAAAGTTTCCATCTCTGGGTGCAATCCCTCCTTCCACCAGTCTCTCCTGGACTTCCAGAACCTTCAGTCCTTAGCCCTTACCGTACTTGTCCTGAATCTCTACACTACTTCGTGTAACTACCATTCCCAACAGCTCTTATCATTAGCCGAGCGGTCTAAGGCGCTGGTCCCGGAGGAGGTTCGAATCCTCCCTCGGGCATGGGTGTGTGTGTTTGTCCTTAGGATAATTTAGGTTAAGTAGTGTGTAAGCTTAGGGACTGATGACCTTAGCAGTTAAGTCCCATAAGATTTCACACACATCTGAACATTTTTGAGCTCCTATCTCTCTTCAAAGTCCTCGACCTCTCAAACCCCTGATTGGTGAACACATTCAGGAACATCATCCTAGAAGCCAGCTGTAAACTTGCGTTCCATGCCACACACAACCTGAAAAAACTATCCACAGTTCTGGTGCAACACCTAAGAAGTGGGGTCCCTCTTCCTATCCCTCACAAACACCAACCACAACAGCACCTTCAACAAACCCCCCTCATAGCCAACAAACCTAGCCTAGCCACCCTACTCAATCTCCCAATCCCAGCACATACCCCACACACGCCAAATCTCAACTCTAACCACAGTCAAATGCCACATATCATCAGTCCAAATTCAGTTCTAAACATCTCATCCAGATCCCTCTCTCCTCCAGAGACATCTGTTCTATCAAACAGCTTAATCTTTAGCCCTACGCCTAAATTCAACCACACTGCCCTGGTTAAAGATCTCCTCTCATTCACCCAGAACCTCAACTGGAAATATCACTTCACCACCCAAACACAGCCCCCAAATAGTACACCCAGTGTTGAACCCTGTCTAGAACAGTTCCGACTGCCTTCTCAAAGGGATCCTCCTCCCCTCCCCCAAAACCATCCCTTGCAGACATTTCAGGAATTCCTCACATCCAGTGTTGCCTCCCAGTACTTCTTGAAGAACATTCCAACAACTTCCAACATCACCACAGCTGAATCCCGTGCCATTAAGGAGCTGAAAACAGACCATTCTATTGTCATCCTCCCAGCGGATAAAGGCTCCACAACTGTGGTACTTGACTGTGTGGAGTATGTGGTAGAAGGTCTGCGTCAACTCTCCGACACCTCAACCTACAAAGCTGTTGCCCAGGATCCCATTCCCTTCATCCAGACTGAGCTGAAGAAAATCCTAAAAATCCAAGGTCCCTCACAAGGCCTCACAACAGCTTCCATAGACCTACTCACTCCACCTGAGCCACGTACCCCTACCTTCTACCTATTACATAAAATCCACAAATAGAACCATCCTGGATGTCCCATTGTGGCAGGCTTCAAAGCCCCAACAGAGCATATCTCAGCTCTGGTAGACCAACACCTCCAACCTATCACCCACAGACTCCCATCCCACAAATAGAACCATCCTGGACGTCCCATTGTGGCAGGCTTCAAAGCCCCAACAGAACGTATCTCAGCTCTGGTAGACCAACACCTCCAACCTATCACCCACAGACTCCCATCATACATCAAAGACACAAACCACTTCCTAGAATGCCTCAAATCCATTCCCACTCCCCTCCCACCTGGAACCTTTCTTGTCACCATAGATGCTACATCCCTTTACACAAACATCCCACATAACCATGGTCTCTCTGCCCATGAACAATACCTCTCCCAACGCCCACGTGAAGATCTTCCATAAACCTCGTTCCTTATCACACTTACCAACTTCATCCTCACCCATAATTACTTCACTTTTGAAGGCCAGACCTACAAACAAATCAGGGGAACGGCCATGGACACCAGGATGGCTCCGTCCTATGCCTACCTCTTCATGGGCCGCATGGAAGAGGCTTTCCTGAAGACCCAACAGCTGCTTCCCCTGGCCTGGTATAGATTTATAGATGACATCTTTGTGGTCTGGACTCATGGTGAAGAAGCATTCCTTAATTTCCTCCATAACCTCAACTCCTTTTCGAATCTGAATTTCACCTTGTCCTTCTCCAAAACCCAAGCCACCTTCATCTTGTTGAAGCTCACATCCACACCTCTGTCCACATCAAACCCACAAACAAACAACAGTACCTTCACTTTGATAGCTGCCATCCATTCCACATGCTCCCTTCACTACAGCCTAGGTATTCATGGCAAACGTTTCTGCTCCAGTGATGAATCCCTCAACAATTACAACAATAACCTGACCAGTGCTTTCCTCTGCCACAACTATCCTGCAGACATTGTCCACAAACAGATCTCCTGAGCAATACATTCCTCCCTGTCCAACAACAATGTTCCTACCCCCCAGACTACACAGAAGCATCACCCTTGTCACCCAGTATTATCCTGGCCTCGAATACATTAACAAATTACTCTGCCCAGGGATATGACTTTCTCAAGTCAAGCCCTGAAATGAGATTATCCCTTGACAATATTCTCCCCACACCACCCAGAGTTGCCTTTCGTCGCCCCCTTAACCTCCGTGACATGCTTGTCAAACCCTACAATATTCCCAGACCACCTTCTCTACTCAGCAGTTCCTACCCCTGTAACCAACCCTGCTGAGAAACCTGCCCCATGCATCCCCCCCACAATCGCCTACTCCAGCCCTGCTACTGGTAAAACACACAATTCAAGGCAGGGCCACATGTGGAACAACACATGTCATTTATCAGCTGACATGCCTGCACTGCACAGCCTTTTACATTGGTATGACAACAACTAAACTGGCAGCACGCATGAATGGGCACAGATGAACTGTCTGCCTAGGAGATGTCCAATACCCAGTAGCACAGCATGCCCTCCAACATAATTCTAGGGACCTAGGAACCTGCTACACTGTACGTGCCATTTGGCTTCTCCCACCCAACACCAGTCCCTCGGAACCGCGGAGGTGGGAACTTGCACTCCAACACATCCTTTCATCCTGCCATCCCCATGGACTGAACCTAAGTTAACCAATCTCACTCCCATTTACTCTTCAGTCTTCTCCTCTTTCCCCTTCCTCTTTAGCTATTCATGCATCTTTTCATCCTACGTAGTTGTGTTTATCTTTATACTATATACCTCTTTACTTCTGTATGCATCCTCTTTGGTTTGAAGCTGGCACAGTACTTACAGTAGAATATCTTTGACTTCCCTCTGACACCCATGCCTCCATCTTTGCTACCTTCCCTGTTTACCTTTCCCCTGTTGCTTCATAAGCTGGGTTGTGAGTAGCTGAATCCACTTTCCATTCATCCCTTTTTTCCCCTCTCTCCTCCCTGATGAAGGAACCATGTTCCGAAACCTAGGATACGTAAATTTTCTGTTCTGTTTTGTGTTTCTATCGGCTGTACTGAGCTAAGGTAAGTACTGGCCAGCCCCCCTATCTCTTTGTTAGTATTTGTTTCACATCTTTATATTAGATTTTCCATTAATCATGAAGAAAATTTATGGCACTGACGAAAACTGTATGTCTGCTTGCATTCTTTCATCTTAGGAGGTACTAATAAAATATAAATTAATGTACTTTTTGTAACAAATTAAAGTGATGGTTTGCATTTATTACATTCAGTTAAGAATTTTTCTGCACCTTGTATTTCTATGCTTCTTTATTGAGACAATATTTTAAATATCATTTTCCTTCTACTCATCGAGCTGTATCAAACTGTTTCCATTTACATTCATGTTCCTTACTGCAAATTACACCTACACCTGAATATGAATGTCTCTATAATGTGCTTTCACAAATCCTTGTCACTTTCATGTCTATATCTGCTGGTCAGATGGAGGTGCGCACCTGCTGGCATTCTTGGCACTGAAACACAACTTATTGTCTACAGACTGTTTGTGCCTGGGAAGATAATCTGATTTGACCCAGACGTCGGGGATTTTTAAGTTTTTGCCTGGGGTCAGCAATTTAAATCATGGCTTGCCTACCCCAGTGATACTTCAGGTTAATTACTCATGAATTAATGGCACCTGGAACAGTTTAATCCACAATGATACATGAATCAGTTTTAAATGATGAAAAGCAAAATTACTCAGTTCACTACATAATTAAATAAATGGGTAGCTTGGTCACGTGAAACGCTAAGGAGGGGTTTTAGTTAAAAGAATGAACATGTGGTTTAAACAACAGAAAAACTACTGACTGTTTTCACTTGGAAAGAAAGAATGAATGTCATTAGGCAAAGCTACAGTGGTGCCTGGGAAGGTCAGATGGAGGTGCGCACCTGCTGGCATTCTTGGCACTGAAACACAACTTATTGTCTACAGACTGTTTGTGCCTGGGAAGATAATCTGATTTGACCCAGACGTCGGGGATTTTTAAGTTTTTGCCTGGGGTCAGCAATTTAAATCATGGCTTGCCTACCCCAGTGATACTTCAGGTTAATTACTCATGAATTAATGGCACCTGGAACAGTTTAATCCACAATGATACATGAATCAGTTTTAAATGATGAAAAGCAAAATTACTCAGTTCACTACATAATTAAATAAATGGGTAGCTTGGTCACGTGAAACGCTAAGGAGGGGTTTTAGTTAAAAGAATGAACATGTGGTTTAAACAACAGAAAAACTACTGACTGTTTTCACTTGGAAAGAAAGAATGAATGTCATTAGGCAAAGCTACAGTGGTGTTGAATCTTTTCATTCGATTGCTACCACTGACTAATTTCACTAAAAAAAAGTAAATGAATAATAATAGAACTGACAGATAAAACTACGACTGACTAATATGATTATTTTCATTTGGTTGCTCCCATATACTGGTTTCATTCAGAAGAATGAATGAGTAGTCCTACCAACTGGATGGCTGTTTTCATTCAGTTGCTCCCACAAACAGGTATCGCTCAAAAGGAATGAGTGACCAACATACCGAATCGATTGTTTTCATTCAGTTGCTACCACAGACTAGTTTCACTTAAAAGAATGAAGAATAAGTGAAAGCAAGATGGCGCCTACTGAAAAGTGAAGTGACACAATGCTCATAAATGGGCAAAAATTAAATAGTGCATCGTGTAAAAAGTGTCAGAAATGGGTTGTAAAAGGAATCTTGTGTTTTAAATGCAACTTTTGGCTCCATGAAAGGTGTACGGAAATATGTTTAAAATTTGTTAGTGGTGATATTCAGTGGTCGTGCCTAGACTGTATGCAGGATGAAAAAGTGAAACTAGCTTCCACTGTGAGCTCACAGGAAGACATTATCAAAATCCTATGTAGTGACATTCACACTTTAAAAGCAGAACTACGAGTGCAGAAGCAAGAAAACTGTGACTTGGAAAGCTGAAGAAAATGTTTTTGTGAAATAGCTGAGACGAGTGATGAAAGTAACATCAAAAACATGCGGATTGATACATCTGTTCAAAACAATGCACCTGCAACACCTACGGAAGAAACTAGCACAAAATCCATAAAAACTCCAAATAAATATAAGTGGACAATTGTAACATACAGAAAAATGAACTCAAAGCATGTCAGTAATGATAAACTGAACGAAAACAATGATTTCCTTGTTATAGGCGATTCTCTGCTCAAAAACGTGGCAGTGCCAAATTCCACAATAGACGTTCGCTCAGGTATCAAGACCCATCAATTGAAGAAACATTTTAACAACATATATAACTCACAGGATGATTCAGCAGAGGCCTCTCAGAAGAATTACAAGGGGTTCTTCATCCACATAGGTACAAATTCCCTTAGAAGCAACACTGAAGAGGAATTGTAAATGAAACAAAAAATTTAATTCGATCTGCCAGAAACATCTACAAGACGTCTAGAATTGTAGTGAGTGGTATTGTCTACAGAAGATCTGTGAGTGACAGTTGCCGTATATAGTGAGAATAAACAGTGATATAAACAAAAGCTGTAATGATGTGAGAGCTGTGTACATAAATCCAAATAAGTTCTTAAACAATAAATGCTTGGGTAAAGATGGTCTTCATTTAAACAGATTAGGATAAAAAATTCTTAGTAAAATGTTTGCTCATACTTGTGAAATTCTGAATAATGTGGGAAACTTATAAGGAATGGTGGGGATGAGAAACAAAAATGGCAAGATTGAAATGATACCCAAGAAAGAAAATACTGCTTGAAACCATAAACAAGAAAGAATGTTCCTACATAATGCACTGGAATATAAACGGTCTAAGTGATGACTTTCAAAACGAAAGTCATAAAAGGGACTAATTACAAATAATTCTTTCAGAGTGTAAAAATATCAAAGTTATTTGCCTCAATGAACATTGGCTTACATGTGATAATATTAAAATTCTTAACAAAATCGAAAATTTTTAAGTAGCAAACAGATTTTGTAGACGTGAGAAATCATGTGGAGCCTCTTGCATACTTACTCATTCTGTTATTAAATATGTAATAAGAAATGATTTTAATCATTTGAATGAAGCTAGTATATTTGAGAGCTGCTGTATTGAGTTAAGGGATCTAAATATTATAGTAGTTTCTATTTATAGATGACCAGAGAAAGCAGCAATTGAAGCTTTTCTGGCCAAATTTCAGTGCCTTCTTGAAAATCTAAACAAAGAAAAAGGAAAAAAGGTTGTAATAGCTGCTGACTTCAACATTGATATCCTAGGTGAAAGCAATGATGTGTCCAAATTCACTGACCCAGTAAAAAGGTTTTGGCTTCAAAGTAAACGTTAAGCAAGCCACTTGGGTAAATGCACAGTCAGCCACCTGTATTGATAATATCCTAACCAACTATGTATTTGAAGATGTCCATAAATTGTCTTAGATCTAGGAATCTCTGACTACTCTGCATTATTCACTGAACTACCAACAATTAACAAAGAAATGCCATGTAACGGAAGCTCTAAGAAAAGAAACTTCAATGAAAAAAATTTAACTGTATTTAGAAATAAGTTAAGAGAGACTGAATGGCTTTATGACAGCTGTATTTCAGGTAGTAGTAACTTTGACAAATTTTGAAGCAGTTGTCTTGGGGCGTTTAATGAAACTTTTCCACTTAGAACCACATATAACAAAATCACTGGCAATGTTAAATGGATAAATCTGGGTATAAAAATTTCTAGTATGAGGAAGAGGCAACTACATAATGAACTGAAATATAACAAACACAGGTATTTTACTGAATATGTTAGAAGTTATAAAACTACCTTCAAAAAAGTTGTGAAGGCAGCCAAACAAATGGCAAACAATAAGCTCATTTCACAACATAAAAGTAAAACAAAGGCAGTGTGGTCTGTTGTCAAATCAGAGTTAGATATTAGAATTAATAGAAATGAAGTATCTAAGATTAAAGTAAATGAGAGCCTTATTGTAAACCCAGCTCAAATATCAGAGTGTTTAAATGAATTCTTCATAAATGTGGCAAAGTCAGAGGTTGATATAGTGGAGTATCAGAGTAAAGTAAACCCCTTTGGACTCCAGTAAGAAGCTGAGTATCTCACAGATTTTAAAAAAGTATCAATAAAGCATGTGGAAAATATTATATTATCATTAAAAAATAAAAACTTAGCTTGGTGGGATGGTATACCGTCTAAAGTGCTTAAAGCAGTGTATCACATAATAGCACCACCACTACCTATAACAATTTATCAATCTTGTGAACAGGGATGCTTTCCTGATGTGTTGAAGTATGCCGGAGTCAGACCTCTGTTCAAGAAAGGGTTGAGGGAAGACATAGGAAACAGTTGCACTATTTCTATTCTTCCAATCTTGTTGAATGTGTCTGAGAAAGTAGCTGCAAACCAGATACAAAATTTTATTGTAAAAATGATATTATTATAAATAATCAGTTTGGATTCCAACCAGGAAAAAACACCCTGGATGCAGTAAATAACTTTATTGAAAAGATATGCAAAGCACTCGACCATAGGAGTAAGGTTGCTGGTATTTTCTGTGATCTTACTAAACCTTTCAACTCTGTAAACCTGCCTTGCTTATCTACAGATTCGATAAATTTGGGATTAAGGTCAATACTCTCAAATGGCTTACATCGTACCTGCAGAACAGGATTAAAGGGTAACTATAACTTCAAATGTGGTGAATGAATTATTTTTCGAAGTGGAGTACTGTATTACAAGGTGCACCTCAAGGCTCCATTTTGGAACCAATCTTGTTCCTATTCTATGTAAATGACTTATCCACAAGTATCAATTGCCCACCAGTTCTGTTTGCAGATGATACTTCTGTTTTAATTGAAGATGGTGATACAGAAAAAATTCCAAGCTTCATTGTGAGTGCACTGGATACCCTAGAAAACTGGTTCCAGTTAAATGGGTTGAGACTGAACATTGCAAAAACCTATATGGTACATTTCCAAACCAAACACTCAAAATGTGCAGAGCTTAAAACACAATGCAATAATGAACTTATGGAGGGAGTTAACAGTGTCAAATTCCTAGGACTAAATGTGGACAGGAACTTGAACTGGAAAAAAACATATTGACTCCTTATCAAATAAACTAAACAGTTTTGCATTTGCAGTGCAGATACTTGCAAATTCTACCAACATGTGTACATGAAAAATAGCATACCATAGTTCTTTTGAATCTGTAATTAGGTATGGTATAATTTTCTGGGGAAGTTCAAGTAGAGTATCTCGTATACTGAAACTTAATAAAAGAATTATCAGATACATGTGTACTGCACAGAAAACAGAATCCCGTCACCCATTATTCTGACAACTGCAAATCCTAACTGTACCCTCCGCATACATTTATGAAATTATTATTATCTTCCTACACAGCAGGCAAAAATTATTTGAGGAAAATCATTTTAACCACACATACAACACAAGAAATAAAAATAATTTTATGCTTCCCACACACAAATAGAAATTATATGAATGGGCTTCACGGTATATGGGGATGACAATATATAACAAATTAATGGGCAAAAATATATTTAATGTTAAGCCAGAGATCCTAAAAATAAGGCTACATCAGATTCTGGGGGAGAATTGCTATATTCAACAGAAGAATTTTTAGAGGATGGCATGATAATTTGAGCTAGGGTAATTTAGTGTTAGATTTTTAGATACTATTTTTATTATTGTTATTATTATTATGTCTACCTATTGTGTATATAAAACAAAATTGTATTATTATTATTATGCTATATGTAAACATCAGCTTTCTATGTTTATGGTAAATTTTACCAAATTTCTGATGTGTCTCCTGTACCTGAATCAAATGATTTTGATTATGTATGTCATAAGACTAATAAACCACAATTCACAAACACATGTAACCAATTGTTTTCATTCAGTTGTTCTCATCACTAAGGCAACAGTTACAAAGCACTCTGTTGCCAACATGATAGTAAACTGCAACATATGGCGGTGAGCATCTGCTGCTTCTGGGTTCCTATGCTCTCTTTGTGATTTAAAGTGTTTCTCTGTCTGTACTTTTTTTTAAGCCATTGGGGTATATTGTGTTCATCAGCTGATGATGTGAACAGGTTAGTAATGTGTGTTTCAAGGCAAAGTGTGCCATAAAGAAGAACACCTAGAAACACATTTGCCAGTTTCAATGATGTAGAGGATAGGAAAGGGATTACAGTCTGTGGACAAGGCCATGATTGCATGTGCAATGTGCATCAGTACTTTGAACAAGAGTTCAATAATGATTGTCCAAGTTTAGATGTTTCAAAAGTCATGGGCTGAACAGCCACTGCAATTAACATTCACAGGTCTATGGTGCTCCAGATTGTAAATGAGAAAGAAAAGAAGAAAGATAAGGACAATAAACCATTACCAGGTCATTCTCCTCTGGAAAAACTGGGAAATAAAAGTTATGACCGAAAGGTAACCAAGATGGACACAATCCAGCAGGATGCAATACACTGGCATGTATATGGTTATTATCAACACAAAGAGTTCCCTACATTAAACAAACTTCTTTTACCCTCAAACTAACCGAGATGTTTAATGGGAATAAGTTGGATCCTTGAAAGTTCCTTCAAAAGCTTGGTTTCTGCCATGAAAAGTTTTCAGCTTGCAATTTTATGATCCAAATAAGTGACCCAGTGATGTAGAGATGATGGTATCTTTGTGTGGTGAGGAACATTTCATTTGACAACATCATGTAGCTAAACGAGCCGTGTTAATTTGTGTCACACATTGACAAAAGGTAGAATGGACTACATAGTTGAATGAATAAGAGAAGTACTGTTAGAAAAGACAGACAGGGAAAACGTCTTTCACATTGGCTTGGCTTGTACTTCAGTCCAAAGCATTTGTTAATGTTTCATTCTAGAAAGCAAGGTGGATTGCCTTGAGGAAATGAATGCTTCCATTTTGTTGGGAATATTTTCCATTTTGCTGCTGCAAAATATTCCCCCGAATTCAACAGTTGTAATAAACAATGCATCATACTACTCTGTTGTTTGGACAAAGCTCTGACAATGTAATGGATTAAAGAGGTTACTTTCTCTAGATGGAGTGAAATACTCCATCAGAAAAAATTATACTTTACACAAATAAAGCAGAATAATAGAACTTGTAAAGCTTTGCAACCAAGAAACTCCACGCTACCAGGTCAAAAAACTGTCTCTGGCAAAAGGGCATAATATAATTTATATCAGAAACATAATATAATAATATAATTAATAACAGAAAATATTATGGAATGAAAATTAACACAAAGAAAACAAAAGTATTGGCACTAGGAGGAAATAAAGAAATAAAAATTATGCTGAAAGGAGAAATATTATAAGAGGTGCAAAATTTTAAGTATTTTGAAAGCAGGGTAGGCACCAACTGGAAGAGTAGCACAGAAATTAAAACAAGGATAGAAATAGCAAAAGGGGCATTTTATAAGAAAAGGAGAATTTTCTGCATCATTCTGGACAGAGAACTGAGGGAAAGACTCATAAAATGTTCTGTATGGTGTGTTCTTCTGTATGGTGCTGAAACATGGACCTTGAGGCAGAAAGACAGAGCAAGGCCGGAGGCTTTTCAGATGTTGACATGGCTGAGGTTGGAAAGAATAAGTTGGATGGGCAGAGTAAAAAATGAAGAGGTACTGAGAAGAGTGGGAGAGAAAAGAGAGTTACTAGATGTAATAAAGAGAAGAAAATGGAAATGGATTGGGCATGCATTAAGAAAGAATGTTGGACTGATAAAAACAGTTTTAGAAGGTTATGTAGAAGGGAAAAGGAAGTGAGGAAGGAAGAGATTTCAGATACTGGATGACATGATGGATGGTACAACATACAGCCACCTTAAGAAGGAAGCAATGGATTGCAGAAAATAGAAAGGCAAAGGACCTGCTAATATAGCAGAAAACTGATGATGATGATGATAATTAAGCTTCCTCCATACCATGCTGTTATGGCTTTAGTGAAAGGGCTCAAACAAAACATTACATGGCAAGAAACAATAAGAAATTTAATCTCAGTGAGGTGTGGAAATTCTGATGAAAGAAGCCACTAGGAACGTTTTATCTCACAGGACTGCTCTCAAGTTATGAGTCACAGCTAAAGTGTAATAAAAAACATGGACTAATGAAGGTTGGTGACTCCTGTCAGCATCAGGACAATGATGATTTTTCCCATGGGGTTGCTCTGTGTACACCATGAACAGTAGTATGTATAAAATATTCATTGATGTATTAGTAAGAGCGTAGTCACAAAGTTTTGAGAAAAATATATTTTTGTGAAAATTGATTTTATAGACAAATCATCAGTCTCACAGGTCTGAGCTATTTTTTAACCAAGCCTCAACATTCTGTATTTCCTATGCAAGAATACTATGGCCACTGTATATTATAAAACATTAATTAATATTTAGGGTTCTAATTATTATTAATGTTAATTTACAAAAGTTTGATATATAGACTGATGACATAGTGTCTTTTGATAAAGTCTGTAATTACTGTGGAACAAGATTCAGAACATAAAGAACAGATACTAAACATACCACATACATTATTATGGCCTATTACAACACTACATGGTCCACATTATCATCATTTTCAGTTAGCACATTCTGTAACTTGTGGTTCAGATAAAACTGCCAATATAGCTTTGTTTATGAACTACTACTACTACTATTATTTCTACATTCATGCTGTAGATTCTAAATTAATGTCGGCAACTTGAGATAACCATTGAGGAGCCTACAGATACAGAAAAAACTCATTGAAAAGGTGTCAGCAGCATGCACGCATGCCAGATTATCAAAATTGGTGATGAAGTGCTTCAGACACTAATGGTTCTCAGCACCTCACATAGTATTTGAGTTTTTGATTATGTTGTCTTCATGTCTAATTGTCAACATTTCATTATTTTAGCAGTTTTATGATAGTACAATTTTTTCCCAAGCAGTTTTACTTATATTGTAAGACTGCTTCATTGCTATGCCATTCACCTTTTTCTGCTGGAATGAAATTTCTGTTTCCTAACTAGATGCATTTTTCCCCAGAAAACTGTAGTTGCTTTATAAAAGAGGTTCACATCGTGCCTGGCTGTATTCATACTTGGCAGAAGTTTCAGTATAGCAGTATTTCCTGTTAATGCGATGTTTTAAAATCATCTTGCATTCTCTGATGGGACACCAGTAATCATTCTTCCACAACAATGTTGAACAGAATTTGTTCCACTGTTTGTTAGACTCTTTACTTTGTAAACAGTATCCAACTTCCCTTGTGATGGCTAATTTTAAAGGAGTTATTTAAGGCAATTCATCACATTTCATTTCAGTCAAATGATTCTTTTTAATTTTGGAAAAGTTGAATTTAGATAATCTGGCATTTGGAAAGAACAGTAGCCAGAATAATGAAAATCAATGTAGGTGTAATTAACATGCACTATTACATTTATTTGCTGGTTACTGTATGATATATTTTGGGGACCTTGCATATCTTGTGTCTGAGTTACCATATTTATAAAATTATATGAAGTCAGCATGTCAGTGAGTTTATACGATCTGTAATTGCATCTGTATTAAAGTCACCAGATACAAGAAGGTTAATGTGGTGTCTTCTCTCAGCAACTGAAAATGGCAAAAGTAATACACCTATATAAAAAAGGTGATCATCAATGTATGGATAACTATAGGCCTGTGTCTCTATTGTCAGAGTTTTCGAAAATTATTGAAAAAGTGTTCCTTTCAAAACTAATTACATTCTTCAACAAGAATAATATTATTTCTGGATGTCAACATGGCTTTAGACCACAGCGATCAATTGAAACAGCCACTTTTAATCTGATAAACCATGTCTTAAATGCAGTGGATAACCACAGAAATATCTCAGATTTATTCTTGGACCTAACAAAAAACTTTTGATGTGATTGATCATTCTATACTCCTGAGGAAGCTTGAATGGTATGGTGTAAGAGGTATGCCAAATCAGTGGATTAAATCATATTTGGAATATCGCTCTCAGGTTTCTGAAATTAAGTACATGGAAGGAAATGAGCTCCAGGTACACCTTTCAGAACCATGTGGACTAAGTCATGGTGTTCGACAGGGCTCCATTTTAGGTCCCTCTCATTTTTTGGTGTACATTAATGATTTCCCATCACACGTTAGGGATTCTGAACCAGTACTATTTGCAGATGAGACCAGTCTATTGATTGAAGGGAATAAAGAAGAAAACCTTACTGCATCTGCAAAAGATATTACAAAAGGAGTGTCTGAATGGTTTACCAGAAACAGGCTAATAGTTAATCCCCACAAAATGGTACTCATGAATTTCCACACTGATCAAAATAAAAATCTAGCACAACCTGTAGTATGTATAGATAACCAAAACACTAGTACTGTCAATGAAACTAAATTTCTTGGGATTCATATCCAGGAAAATCTTAAATGGAGCAGTCATATCACATCGCTAAATTCAAAACTAGAAAAAAAAAAATGAGCTATGTAGTAAGAATTCTCTGCAACAATACTAGTGCAGAAACAGTTAGGGCTGTACACGTTTCTTGTGTGCATTCAATACTGAAGTACTGTATCATTTTCTGGGGAAATGTACACCAGGCCATGGCAGTTTTCAGGAAACAAAAGGCAATTATAAGAATAATGAAACAAGTGAGCAGCAGAAAACCATGCAAACCTTTTTTTAAAGATCTAAAGATCCTACTCCTTCCCTGCATTTATATACTGGAAGTAGTCATGCATGTAAAAAAAAGCATACTGAGAAAAGAAAACCTTTTTCCTCAAAACAAAAGTGTCCATAATTACAGTACCAGGTCAGACAGTGACATACATGTTAACCATTGTAACAACTCATTATGACAAAAAGGTATATATCATGCAGGAACAAAGCTTTAGAACAGATTACCAAGGCATATAAAATCTCTTCCTGAACTACAGAGCTTTAAGAAGTCTGTGACAGCCTTCCTTCTGAAAAACTGCTACTATTCAATCTCACAGTATCTTATGCAAGAAAAAATGTAATTTGTATCTTTAATTATACAAATAAGTTATAAATATACAGTATTTCAAAAAGTTGTAATTATTAACTGTATAGATCCAATTTGTTATAAAAAATGAAATAATGTATGTTTGATGTTTGAAAAATCAATAGCTAAACAGGTTTTCTGCCCAATATCCTGTGTACAATATATGTACTGAAAAATAGATTTTTATGGACAAATAAATAAATAAATAAATATTAAGACCAGTCTGACCTACTACATTGTTAAGTCTATCCATGCAGCACTGTACATCAGCATTTGGTGGGTAACGTCCCTCGCCTCATAACATATAACTAACTAAAATATTTGCCTATTACTGTGGAGCACAATGCCTGCCATTTCAGTTGTTCTTTTTTTGGCATTACTGACTAATAAACGAGATTTTAATCACATCTGTGTGTACATGAATGTAAACTGCCTCACTGTCACCCTAATGGTGCTTTTTCCTGTAACTACCAGCTAGTGTGTAAACATCTTACTTGTGATATATTTGCCGGCTGAAGTGGCCGTGCAGTTCTAGGCGCTGCAGTCTGGAACCGCGAGACCGCTACAGTCGCAGGTTCGAATCCTGCCTTTGGCATGGATGTGTGTGATGTCCTTAGGTTAGTTAGGTTTAACTAGTTCTAAGTTCTAGGGGACTAATGACCTGAGAAGTTGAGTCCCATAGTGCTCAGAGCCATTTGAACCTTTTGTGATATATCATTTCACTGGTTTTTAGTGCATGTTCAGTTATTACTAAAACATGTGATGAGTGTATCTCAACAAATAATTGCAGTAAATAGACTTCGTTTTTGATTTACTGCACCTTTAGATCATCATATTGAAGGGTGTTATCCTTTCTTGTTGACTTATCACACCTGAATGAGTCACATTTCTTGAGTGACAAATTGCTACAGTAGTCTACTGTATTACCAGTGTCTTTAGAACATTATTATTTTTTAATTTCAATGCCTAGCTTTTTGTCAATTGTACAGATCTCAGGCACATCTGAACCACATACCTGAACATGTGTCCCATGGCTTTTTACCCAAAAACACCTTTTGTATAATCTAGGACAACTTGGTCATATGTATCACCAAATTTATCATACAGTCCTATCACACGAAAACTGGTGTTAGTGACCATGATGCAACTGTGCCAACAATGATTACCAAAGTACAAAGGACAACTAAAACAAGCAAAAAGATGTATATATTCAGTAAACTGGATAAAAAATCAGTAATGTCTTATTTCAGTGAGAAACTTGAAACTTTCAGCACGTGGCCCAAGTTTAAAGGAATAGTTGACCACATTCTGGATAGATATCTACTCAGTAGAGTGGTTGATAGTGGGAGAGAACCTCCAAGGTATACGGTCACTATAAAGAAACTTCTAAAGAAACAGAGATTACTGCATAATAGGTGTAAAACAAAGCATAGGTCTATAGATAGAAGCTGAATGAAACACATTTGGCTGTCAAGAGAGCAATGCACGATGCCTTCAATGACTACTGTAGCAAAATATTGTCAAATCATCTTTCACAAAACTTAAAGAAATTCTAGACATTTGTAAAGGCTGTTAGTGGTACCAAATTTAGTGTCCAGTCCCTAGTGAGACAGGAACTGAAATAGAGGGTACAAATCAAAATATGAGATGCTTTTAAATCTTCCTTTACTAAGGAAAACCTAGGAGAATTACCCAATTTAATCCTCATACCAATGAAAAGATGTGTAAAATAACTATTAGTGTCAGTGGTGTTGATAAACAACTGAAATCATTGAAACTGAACAAAGATCCAAGCCCCAATGGAATCCCTGTCAGGTTCTATACAGAATTTATGGCTGCATTAGCCCCTCTTCTCACTACAATCTATCATAGATCCCTCAAACAAAAAACCATGCCAGTTCTTGGTAAAATACACAGGTAACGCCCATCTACAAGAAGGATAGTAGGACTGATCCACAAAACTACTGTCCAATTTCATTGACATTAATTTGTTGTAGGACCATAGAACATATTCTGAGCTCGAACATAATGAGGTATCTAGAACAGAGTGTGGACTTCAGAAACATCAATCATGTGACACCCAACTCGCATTTTTTGCACATTACATACTGATAGCTTTGTATCAAGGCAACTAGATACATGCAGTATTTCATGATTTCTGAAAAGCTCAGTACTAAACCTACAATTATTATCCACAGCATGATAATATGGGGTATCAAGTGAAATTTGTGACTGGATTGAGGACTTTTTGAGACAAGGGACACAGCATGTTATCTTGGATGGAGAATCATCGTCAGATGTAAAAGTAACTTTAGGTGTGCTCCAGGGAAGTGTGTTGGGACCCTTGCTGTTCATGTTGTATATTAATGACCTTGTAGACAATAATAATAGTAAATTCAGGCTGTTTGCAGATGACACAGTTATGTATAATGAAGTACTATCTCGGAGAAGCTGCATAAATATTCAGTCAGATCTTGATAAGACTTCAAGATGGTGCAGAGGTTGGCATCTTGCTCTACATGTTCAGAAATACAAAATTTTGCACTTCACAAAATGAAAAAAAAAAAAAATTTGGTCTACTAAAGAGACTGCTAGCAAACCACTCATGCAAATCTTCCTAGAACATTATTGAAGTCTGTGGGACCCATATAATGTAGGACTAAGAGGGAATATTGTACATACACGGAGAAGGGCAGCACAAATGGTCACAAGTTTGTTTAATCCAGGGGAGAGTGCCACAGAGATACTGAAGGACTGAAATGGTAGTCTCTTGAAGACAGATGTAACTTTCCTGAGAAAGTCTACTAACAAAGTTTCAAGAACCAGTTTCAAATGACTACATTAGGAATATACTACAAACCCCCCCCCCCCCCCATGTGTCACACACACAGGGATCATGAGGATAAGATTAGAATAATTACTGCATGTACAGAGGCATTCAATCAATCATTCTTCCCACACTCCATATGTGAATGAAACAGAAAGAAACCCTAATAACTATTAAATATGATGTACCCTCTGCCATGCACCTCAAGGTGGTTTGCAGAATATAGCTCTAGATGTAGATGCAGATGTAGATCTAGATAACTAGCTTTGCCTTTCTCTTTCTATTCAAGTGCCAACCATGGTTTGTATCTCCATCATGGCTCATATTAGGTATAGTTACTCTTCGTCTTATTTCTTATTTAATGTATCTGTCTTATGGCAGGTTTCAAATGGAGGCTTTCCATCATGTCCTGTTCTGAGCATCTTCCTTTGTGTGTTTTAATGTTCATCCTATTCTGATACTGTCCACCATTCCAGTTCTCTTCCTACAGCTTCCTGTCATGGTTTGTATCTCCATCATGGTTCATATTAGGTATAGTTACTGTTTGTCTTATTTCTTCTTTAATATATCTGTCATATGGCAGGTTTCAAATGGAGGCTTTCCATAATGTCCTGTTCTGAGCATCTTCCTTTGTGTGTTTTAATGTTCATCCTATTTGATACTGTGCACCATTCCAGTTCTCTTCCTACAGCTTCCTGTCATGGTTTGTATCTCCATCATGGCTCATATTAGGTATAGTTACTCTTCGTCTTACTTCTCCTTTAATGTATCTGTCTTATGGCAGGTTTCAAATGGAGGCTTTCCATCGTGTCCTGTTCTGAGCATCTTCCTTTGTGTGTTTTAATGTTCATCCTATTCTGATACTGCCCACCATTCCAGTTCTCTTCCTACAGCTTTCTGTCATTCCTTCCACTTTTCCCTCTATAATTTTTTCTTGCGGACGATTACTACGTGATAAAGATCCCAGCCAAGATTGTTTCCTCTTTCTTATAGGTAGTAAGTGTAAATAATCAAGTTCATCACACTGTTTTTGAGACTCTGAACTGTAACGCCTTATTTCTTTATTAACGCATGACCATTGTGGTAATTCTTGTCACACTGGCATGTTTGTAATGACAATATTTGTGTGCTATGGAATTCTGGCAATAACTTCCTAAAACCATCAAGTGCTGCCTAGCTATAATTTTTATTGAAATTATTGCTACCACTTATAATTATGACATGATTATCTTCTTTCAGTTGTCATGTTCCTGTAGTAATATTTTCAACTGCTGCTTTTGATTGCACTAGGTTTAACTTACAATGAATGCTATGTGCACATATATTCACAGACATGGGAGGAGAGGCCTTCTCTATGACTATCAGCTTAATGTAAGGATGTTGTGATGACTTTTGGTGTTGGAATGTTCTTATTTGAACTTTTGATGTTGCATTTTGTTTTGTGTGTGTTGGTTGTTCTATCCCAATCAGAATCTAGCCCCAGAAATTTGTTTGATGATGGTATCACTGCTGAATGTTATATAAAATATGAAGAATGCATGGCTGGATGTGAGAGAGGTCATAATAACCCTCATAGTGCCAGGATAAATAAGTACATTCTTCTTGTGCTTACTAATATGTTTTCTTCAGCGCATGCTACATTTTCTGTGAAAAATTACCATCAACATCTACACTGTCATGGTTCAGATGATATTTGCAATTGATGTTTGTTTGCTTCTTTTTGAGCTGTTGATATTTCATCACAAGTTCTTGATATCTGAGGTTTATTGTAACTATATTGTCTATTACAGCACTTATTATCTTTCTTTCCTTCTGTACTGTGTGCATTATTTCTTTTATCACACCAGTAATATCATGCTGTCAGAATGTCTAATGATGTGTATCATTACATATTTCACATTTACTTTGACACACTTCTTGTGATACAACTCAAATAATGTGATACATTTTTGCACCTTTTTTTCATTTTTCAGGCATGATTATCACTTTTTAAAGAAAAAAGGTCATTACTCAGTACCATTTTGTTACTATTACAGTGCATTGTCATTTAAAATGATGTGCAAATAAATAAAAGAAGAATTGTAGTATGTCCCATTAATTTCTAGTGCCATTTCACCAATCTGAGGGTAGCAATGTTCAGTAATGATCTATATAGAGCCGACAAAACTTGGATGGTTTTCATTAGTGTATCCTGAAGTTTATTTTACAAACTGACATTCCTATCTTGCATTTATTCCTGGAGGTAGCAGAAGTAAAGGATCATAAGGCATAACAAATTGTGGAAGAGCCAGTGCATTCTTCATCTTATCAGAGGCACACGCTGTGACTACTGGACATTTAAAGGTCTTTAAAAGAGATAGAGGAACTGGCCAGTAGTTACCTCAGCTCAGTACAGCCAATAGATACGCTAAACAGAACAGAAAACTTACATTCCTAGCTTTCAGAACTTTGTTCCTTCATCAGGGAGGAGAGAGGGGAAAAAAAGGGATGAAGGGAAAGTGAATTCAGTTACTCACAACCCAGCTTATGAAGCAACAGGGAAAGGTTAAACAGGGAGGGTAGTAACGATGGAGGCATGGTCATCAGAGGGAAGCCAAAGATATTCTACTGTAAGTACGGTGCCAGCTGCAAACCAAAGAGGATGCATACAGAAGTAAAGAGATATATCGTATAAAGATAAACAAAACTACGTAGGATGAAAAGGTGCGTGAATGGCTAAAGAGGAAAGGGAAAGAGGAGAAGATTGAAGAGTAAATGGGAGTGAGGTTGGTTAACGTAGGTTCAGTCCAGGGGGATGGCGGGATGAAAGGATGTGTTCGAGTGCAAGTTCCCATCTCCGCAGTTCTACATCTACATCTACATTTATACTCCGCAAGCCAACCAATGGTGTGTGGCGGAGGGCACTTTATGTGCCACTGTCATTACCTCCCTTTCCTGTTCCAGTCGCGTATGGTTCGCGGGAAGAACGACTGTCTGAAAGTCTCCGTGCACGCTCTAATCTCTCTAATTTTACATTCGTGATCTCCTCGGGAGGTATAAGTAGGGGGAAGCAATATATTCGATACCTCATCCAGAAACGCACCCTCTCGAATCCTGGCGAGCAAGCTACACCGCGATGCAGATCGTCTCTCTTGCAGAGTCTGCCACTTGAGTTTGCTAAACATCTCCGTAATGCTATCACGGTTACCAAATAACCCTGTGACAAAATGCGCCGCTCTTCTTTGGATCTTCTCTATCTCCTCCGTCAATCTGATCTAGTACGGATCCCACACTGATGAGCAATACTCAAGTATAGGTCGAACGAGTGTTTTGTAAACCACCTCCTTTGTTGATGGGCTACATTTTCTAAGGACTGTCCCAATGAATCTCAACCTGGTACCCGCCTTACCAACAATTAATTTTATATGATCATTCCACTTCAAATCGTTCCACACGCATACTCCCAGATATTTTACAGAAGTAACTGCTACCAGTGTTTGTTCCGCTATCATATAATCATACAATAAAGGATCCTTCTTTCTATGTATTCGCAATACATTACATTTGTCTATGTTAAGGGTCAGTTGCCACACCCTGCAGCAAGTGCCTATCCGCTGCAGATCTTCCTGCATTTCACTACAATTTTCTAATGCTGCAACTTCTCTGTATACTACAGCATCATCCGCGAAAAGCCACATGGAACTTCCGACACTATCTACTAGGTCATTTATATATATTGTGAAAAGCAATGGTCCTATAACACTCCCCTGTGGCACGCCAGAGGTTACTTTAACGTCTGTAGACGTCTCTCCATTGATAACAACATGCTGTGTTCTGTTTGCTAAAAACTCTTCAATCCAGCCACACAGCTGGTCTGATATTCCGTAGGCTCTTACTTTGTTTATCAGGCGACAGTGCGGAACTGTATCGAATGCCTTCTGGAAGTCAAGAAAAATAGCATCAACCTGTGAGCCTGTATCTAATATTTTCTGGGTCTCATGAACAAATAAAGCGAGTTGGGTCTCACACGATCGCTGTTTTCAGAATCCATGTTGATTCCTACAGAGTAGATTCTGGGTTTCCAAAAACGACATGCTACTCGAGCAAGAAACATGTTCTAAAATTCTACAACAGATCGACGTCAGAGATATAGGTCTATAGTTTTGCGCATCTGCTCGACGACCCTTCTTGAAGACTGGGACTACCTGTGCTCTTTTCCAATCATTTGGAACCTTCCGTTCCTCTACAGACTAGCGGTACATGGCTGTTAGAAGGGGGGCAAGTTCTTTCGCGTACTCTGTGTAGAATCGAATTGGTATCCCATCAGGTCCAGTGGACTTTCCTCTGTTGAGTGATTCCAGTTGCTTTTCTATTCCTTGGACACTTATTTCGATGTCAGCCATTTTTTTTGTTTGTGCGAGGATTTAGAGAAGGAACTGCAGTGTGGTCTTCCTCTGTGAAACAGCTTTGGAAAAAGGTGTTTAGTATTTCAGCTTTACGCGTGTCATCCTCTGTTTCAATGCCATCATCATCCTGGAGTGTCTGGATATGCTGTTTTGAGCCACTTACTGATTTAACGTAAGACCAGAACTTCCTAGGATTTTCTGTCAAGTCGGTACATAGAATTTTACTGTAGAATTCACTGAACACTTCACGCATAGCCCTCGTTACGCTAACTTTGACATCGTTTAGCTTCTGTTTGTCTGAGAGGTTCTGGCTGTGTTTAAACTTGGAGTGAAGCTCTCTTTGCTTTCACAGTAGTTTCCTAACTTTGTTGTTGTACCACGGTGGGTTTTTCCCATCCCTCACAGTTTTACTCGGCACGTACCTGTCTAAAACGCATTTTACGATTGCCTTGAACTTTTTCCATAAACACTCAAGATTGTCAGTGTTGGAACAGAAATTTTCGTTTTGATCTGTTAGGTAGTCTGAAATCTGCCCTCTATTACTCTTGCTAAACAGATAAACCTTCCTCCCTTTTTTTATATTCCTATTAACTTCCATATTCAGGGATGCTGCAACAGCCTTATGATCACTGATTCCCTGTTCTGCACTTACAGAGTCGAAAAGTTCGGGTCTGTTTGTTATCAGTAGGTGCAAGATGTTATCTCCACGAGTTGGTTCTCTGTTTAATTGCTCGAGGTAATTTTCGGATAGTGCACTCAGTATAATGTCCCTCGATGCTCTGTCCCTACCACCTGTCCTAAACATCTGAGTGTCCCAGTCTATATCTGGTAAATTGAAATCTCCACCTAAGACTATAACATGCTGAGAAAATTTATGTGAAATGTATTCCAAATTTTCTCTCAGTTGTTCTGCCACTAATGCTGCTGAGCCGGGAGGTCGGTAAAAGGAGCCAATTATTAACCTAGCTCGGTTGTTGTGTATAACCTCCATCCATAATCATTCACAGGAACTATCCACTTCTACTTCACTACAGGATAAACTACTACTAAAAGCAACAAACACTCCACCACCGGTTGCATGCAATCTATCCTTTCTAAACACCGTCTGCACCTTTGTAAAAATTTCAGCAGAATTTATCTCTGGCTTCAGCCAGCTTTCTGTACCTATAACGATTTCAGCTTCGGTGCTTTCTATCAACGCTTGAAGTTCCGGTACTTTACCAACGCAGCTTCGACAGTTTACAATTACAATACCGATTGCTGCTTGGTCCCTGCATGTCCTGACTTTGCCCCGCACCCGTTGAGGCTGTTGCCCTTTCTGTACTTGCCCAAGGCCATCTAACCTAAAAAACCGCCCAGCCCACGCCACACAATCCCTGCTACCCGTGTAGCCGCTTGTTGCGTGTAGTGGACTCCTGACCTATCCAGCGGAACCCGAAACCCCACCACCCTATGGCACAAGTCGAGGAATCTGCAGCTCACACGATCGCAGAACCGTCTCAGCCTCTGATTCAGACCCTCCACTCGGCTCTGTACCAAAGGTCCACAGTCAGTCCTGTCGACGATGCTGCAAATGGTGAGAGTTCCGAGGGACTGGTGTTGGGTGGGAGAAGCCAAATGGCACGTACGGCGTAGCAGGTTCCTAGGTCCCTAGAATTATGCTGGAGGGCATGCTGTGCTACTGGGTATTGGACATTTCCTAGGCAGACAGTTCGTCTGTGCCCATTCATGCGCTCAGCCAGTTTTGTTGAGTCATACCAATGTAAAAGGCTGTGCAGTGCAGGCATGTCAGCTGATAAATGACATGTGTTGTTTCACATGTGGCCCTGCCTTGAATTGTGTATGTTTTACCAGTAGTGGGGCTGGAGTAGGTGGTTGTGGGGGGATGCATGGGACAGGTTTTTCAGCAGGGTTGGTTACAGGGGTAGGAACTGCTGAGTAGAGAAGGTGGTCTGGGAATATTGTAGGGTTTGACAAGCATGTCACGGAGGTTAAGGGGGCGACGAAAGGCAACTCTGGGTGGTGTGGGGAGAATATTGTCAAGGGATAATCTCATTTCAGGGCTTGACTTGAGAAAGTCATATCCCTGGGCGTAGTAATTTGTTAATGTATTTGAGGCCAGGATAATATTGGGTGACAAGGAGCATTGTTGTTGGACAGGGAGGAATGTATTGCTCGGGAGATCTGTTTGTGGACAAGGTCTGCAGGATAGTTGCGGGAGAGGAAAGCAGTGGTCAGGTTATTGGTGTAAACGTATCTGCTCCAGTGACGAGTCCCTCATCAATTACACCAATAACATGACCAGTGCTTTCCTCTCCCACCACTATCCTGCAGACCTTGTCCACAAACAGATCTCCCGAGCAATACATTTCTCCCTGTCCAACAACAATGTTCCTACCCCCCAGACCACACAGAAGCATCGCCCTTGTCACCCAATATTATCCTGGCCTCGAATACATTAACAAATTACTCCGATCAGGGATATGACTTTCTCAAGTCAAGCCCTGAAATGAGATTATCCCTTGACAATATTCTCCCCACACCACCCAGAGTTGCCTTTCGTCGCCCCCTTAACCTCCGTGACATGCTTGTCAAACCCTACAATATTCCCAGACCACCTTCTCTACTCAGCAGTTCCTACCCCTGTAACCAACCCTGCTGAAAAACCTGCCCCATGCATCCCCCCACAACCACCTACTCCAGCCCCACTACTGGTAAAACATACACAATTCAAGGCAGGGCCACATGTGAACCAACACATACACAATTCAAGGCAGGGCCACATGTGAACCAACACATGTCATTTATCAGCTGACATGCCTGCACTGCACAGCCTTTTACATTGGTATGACAACAACTAAACTGGCAGCGCGCATGAATGGGCACAGACGAACTGTCCGCCTAGGAGATGTCCAATACCCAGTAGCAGAGCATGCCCTCCAACATAATTCTAGGGACCTAGGAACCAGCAACACTGTACGTGCCATTTGGCTTCTCCCACCCAACACCAGTCCCTCGGAACTGCGGAGGTGGGAACTTGCACTCCAACACATCCTTTCATCCTGCTATCCCCATGGACTGAACCTACATTAACCAATCTCACTCCCATTTACTCTTCAGTCTTCTCCTCTTTCCCTTTCCTCTTTAGCCATTCATGCATCTTTTCATCCTACATAGTTGTGTTTATCTTTATACTATATACCTCTTTACTTCTGTATGCATCCTCTTTGGTTTGAAGCTGGCACAGTACTTACAGTAAAATATCTTTGGCTTCCATCTGACAACCATGCCTCCATCCTTACTACCCTCCCTGTTTACCTTTCCCTGTTGCTTCATAACCTGGGTTTGTGAGTAACTGAATCCATTTTCCCTTCATCCCTTTTTTCCCCTCTCTCCTCCCTGATGAAGGAACAAAGTTCTGAAAGCTAGGAATGTAAATTTTCTGTTCTGTTTTGTGTATCTATTGACTGTACTGAGCTAAGGTAAGTACTGGCCAGCCCCTCTATCTCTTTGTTAGTATTTATCTAAAAACAAAGATGATGTGACTTACCAAATGAAAGTGCTGGCAGGTCGACAGACACACAAACAAACACAAACATACACACAAAATTCAAGCTTTCGCAACAAACTGTTGCCTCGTCAGGAAAGAAGGAATGAGAGGGAAACACGAAAGGATGTGGGTTTTAAGGGAGAGGGGTAAGGAGTCATTCCAATCCCGGTAGCGGAAAGACTTACCTTAGGGGGAAAAAAGGACGGGTATACACTCGTGCACACACACACATATCCATCCACACATATACAGACACAAGCAGACATATTTAAAGACCTGCCAGCACTTTCATTTGGTAAGTCACATCATCTTTGTTTTTAGATATATTTTTCCTACGTGGAATGTTTCCCTCTATTATAACCATATCTTTGTTAGTATTTGTTTCACAACTTTGTATGAGATTTTCCATTAATCATGTAAAGGTCTCTGTAAGATGTGCATCTCCCAACAGACAGTTTCTTACTTCTAATTCTGGAATAAAGAAATATAGGTATGTAGCCTTGCTCACATATAGATTTAATTTACCTTATGTTGTCAACTTCAGTTTATGCTGAATTGCTTCATTATGAGTATGTTCATCTTATTTTTAGATGTCAGAATCAATTTCATGCTGTGAGAGACATTTCTTTTGACTGATTTAGTCTTTGCAATCATGACATACATAATGTCTCCTCAAATATTTCCATTGTGTTGTGAAATTCTTCTGCAAATAGTAAAACACTATTGAAGCAATGTAATATGTTAGGAAGACCTTCTACAGTTACCTCTAAATGACATTTCTGCACCATAAACTGGATATTTTGGACAAATAAACCCATATGTCGATGTATTCGATATTGGTGTCTGCCCAATTTCTTCTTCAATTAATAAGCAGATATAGACACTGCTAATATCCTTACAATGGAATATGTTTTTGTTTCTGTTAACTAAATAAGTTATGATGTATTGAAACAGGATGTTCATCAGTGATGTTACTTGGATTTAAAGGTGGTGTATAGTTCTCAGTAATATTTAAATTTTCAGTTTTGGTTGAAAACTATAAATGCTGTAGACTTAAGTTTGACTTTTTCATATTATTTCATTTCCGTATTTATGCTGAAGAGCTAAAGGTACATGCAAGAAAGGGAGGTGTAACTTCAAGTTGAAAGTGTGCTGTGACTGGAGCAACTACTAAATTTCTGATACAGCACTAAATATACCTCCATAATTAATAACTAGTTGTTTCAGTAGCTCTATTTGAGTCAAATGTAAGCAAATTTTCACAGTATTCTGTGTATGGAATTTTGTTATAAGAACAAAATAATTAACCAAAATTAGTTTCTTTTTTGATTTGAGCATATTATTATTCTCGAATCAGATACATACAAATTTACAGTAGCCATACACATCAATAAATATGTACATATGTATACACAAATTGTATTTATATTACATGTGCCCAGTACTTTGCAACCTCCAAGGTGCTTGGAGTGGCTTGAAGGAGATCAATCTTCATGCAGGATGTGGGGCACAAAAGGCACTGGAGCATGTGGCTTGTGGTTTGTTGTTGTCCTCAATCACAGGATGTATCTTCTGTTATGAAGCCCCATCTCTTCAGGTTGTCTCTGGATCGTCCAACTCCTGATCATAATCTGTTTAAAGATTTCCGCACCAGCCAGCTCTCATTGTGTCCAGGTGGGAGTTCTTCAGCTTCTGGCATCTGCAGGTGAGGTGTTGACTTCTTCCATAACTCCAGCCTTGCCTTCTCTGGTGAAATGGTGAGCTTCTTGGATGTTCTCAGGAAGCTCTTTCGCGATCTCAGCCGTAGCTGTGGTGGATTAAGTATTTGAGCATAGAAGGATGTCTGATAGTTCTTTAAAAACATAAAATTTAGGTTTGTGTGTTCTCAAATTGATTGTGGTGTTTAATGGATGGTATTCAAAATAATCAATTAGATGACCAGCATATCTACCAAAGTTTGATCTATAACTTTGGTGTGGCTTTTATCTATGTCCAGTATTTGTACAAGATAAGAGTTTGTGTTAAAAATTCATGAACTTTAAAGTAAACCTATGCTTTAGTTTTATTGCCATATCCATCATACTCTAGCTGGTTGCCTTTCATCATGTGAAAAATATATTTCAAATCTTTTTTTTTTTTTCAAATAAAATTAATATTTATAGTCTTTATTTTGATTGGCTTTTTCTTATAGTTTCATATAGAAAATTTATGGTCACTTAATATAATTGATATGTAGCCCCATGAAGTTTCAGCCATGGATCATTACTAGCTAACTATTCCCATGTGTAAATATGAGGGCTATCCACAAAGTACATTACGTTTTGGAATTAAAAATAAATAAATTATTGGAATTTTCTTTATTATATACAGATGAAAGCCACACTTAAATACTAATTTTCTACATAGTTGCCATTTAAATTAAGGCACTTATCGTAGCGATGGATGAGCTTGGAAATTCCTTCGTCGTAAAATTCGGCCACCTTCGCCTTCAACCATGTGGCTACCTCTCCTTGAAGCTGTGCGTTGTCATCAAAACGCTGCATAGCCAACCACTTCTTCATTGCTGGGAATAAGTGGAAGTCGCTCGGTGCCAGGTCGGGACTGTATGGCGGATTAGGAGACAACTCCCACTTAAAAGATTCGAGAACTTCACGAGTGGCATTTGCCGTGTGGGGCCGGGCGTTGTCATGAATCAGCAAGATCTTTGAGCCCAACTTTCCCCTGCGCTTGTTTTGTATTGCTCTTCTGAGCCTGTGCAGAGTTTGGCAATACCTTTGAGAGTTTATTGTAGTGCCTCTTTCCAGGAAATCCACAAAAATCACACCTTTTCTGTCCCAAAAGAAGTCGCCACGTGGTTGAAGGCGCAGGCGGCCGAATTTTACGACGAAGGAATTTCCAAGCTCGTCCACCGCTACGATAAGTGCCTTAATTTAAATGGCAACTATGTAGAAAAGTAATATTTAAGTGTGGCTTTCATCTGTATATAATAAAAAAAATTTCCAATACTTTATTTATTTTTAATTCCAAAACGTAATGTACTTTGTGGATAGCCCTCGTATCTTCAGTTTTATGGTATGTCCATGTTATGTGCTTGTATTCAAAAGGATATGTGTAGTGTAGTTTACTTTCCTTCTTTTCTCTGCCCATTTAGGAAGCTTGTTCATATGCTTGGTAGTTTTTACTTTCTTGTGTTTTCTTATCTTTCAAAAACATCTTTTCATAAATCCATAGTGTTATTTCTTGAGTTACTAGTGTTACAAATTTTATATAAATCCCTTCATGAATTTGGGCTTATTTATTGATATTCCAAAGGTTAAACAGCATGTCTTCTATATTTCTTGTAGGTCTTCCCCCTGTCTTATGTGGTATCCATTTCTTGTAGGTCTTCCCCAGTGGCATGTTATATTTGTAATTTTTTTAACATGTTTTCTTTTTGGATGTGTGTTCCACTGCATTGGATTATGAGACTTACTACCTCATGAGACAGAATGGCATTCAGGAACCAGAAAGTACTCTGCATTACGGCATAAAAAGAATACTTTATATCCATGAGGCAAATGTAAAATTTCATGAGAAATTTAATCTATAATAAGAAAGTGACTCTAGGCCCAATTCCGGTTATTCATAAATAAATCATTGCTGCATCTGAAATGATACTAGTTGCAGTGCCTTTCTCATAGTTATGAATAGAGAGGAAAAATGTTTATAAATTTAGTTTAGGAATGGTCTTTACAAAAAATGGCTTATAAGACAGTGTTATTATTGTTTAAAGATTTATTTTCTTTGATTTACCCATTGCTAATATTCGGCTGTTTTCACTGAATACTTAGCTTCTCTCTGAGCTCCCAACAGAAGGAAAAACTTTTAAATTACCTTCTGTGATGACCATGCATGTTCAGTTAAATTAAAACAAAGTTCTGCTAGTAGCCATATTTATCACTGAAAAAGTGCATCTCTAATTCAAATATATCTCTATATTGTTCTATGCAGTGTCAGCAATGACTCCTGAAGAAAGGAGGCTAATTGAAGCATTTCAGAACAGTAGTGACAATTTAAACAGGGAGGAAGAGGAATCTCAGAATGATACTCGTGCAGGTAAGTTACACTTGAAAATAAAATGGATGTAGTGCTCTGGCAAGATTTATGTGATTTCAGTTGTTAAACAACAAATTGTGTTTTAGTTTAGTTATTTATCAGCCTGGGGAAATTAGATCAGATCCAAAATGCTGAACTAAAATTTTTCACATTTTGGACCTATAGTTTTAAATTTTATCATGCTAGATTACATCTACATCTACATCTACATCTACATCTACATCTACATTTATACTCTGCAAGCCACCCAACAGTGTGTGGCGGAGGGCACTTTATGTGCCACTGTCATTACCTCCCTCTTCTGTTCCAGTCGCGTATGGTTCGCGGGAAGAACGACTGTCTGCAAGCCTCTGTGCACGCTCGAATCTCTCTAATTTTACATTTGTGATCTCCTCAGGAAGTATAAGTAGGGGGAAGCAATATATTCAATACCTCATCCAGAAACGCACCCTCTCGAAACCTGGCGAGCAAGCTACACCACGATGCAGAGCGCCTCTCTTGCAGTCTGCCACTGGAGTTTGCTAAACATCTCCGTAATGCTATCATGGTTACCAAATAACCCTGTGACAAAATGCGCCGCTCTTCTTTGGATCTTCTCTATCTCCTCCGTCAACCTGATCTAGTTCGGATCCCACACTGATGAGCAATACTCAAGTATAGGTCGAACGAGTGTTTTGTAAGCCACCTCCTTTATTGATGTACTACATTTTCTAAGGACTCTCCCAATGAATCTCAACCTGGTACTAGCCTTAGCAACAATTACATTTTCTCTTTATCATCTTCTGCTGTACCATCTTGTGTATGAACTCATTCTTGCTTTAGTTATACTGAGAGTTCTATGTAAACTCCTAGGTGTACAGTAAGTACTGTGTTACTTAGTACTTCAATTTCATGGTGAGTAGTAGTCTATCCTGAAACAGCATTATATAATATTGTTTCCATAAACTTCCTGTGCTGATTTTGTTTAAAATCATTTTGTAAATAGTTCAAGATTGGTACTTTCTTTGGTATTGATTAATCATTAGTACAGACATTGTAATAGAACAAGATGGACCATCATATTTGTTCCTATACCACTTCTGACATCAGCAGCAAGAGACTGTGGTCATGTGGGTGTGAGTTGCATTTGGATGAGTGTGTGTATGTGTGTGTGCATTGCCTATTCTCGACGAAGGCCTTGTTGGCTGAAAGCTCACTTTCTGAGTCTTTTTGTTGTGCCTATCTGCAACACAGAATCTCTGCTATATGGTGAGAAGCAATCATGTGTTTCGTAATATTGTTACATTCCATGCTAGATTTTCCATTATATAATAGGAGGAAGAATATACATAGGGGAGAAGTGATTTGTGTTATGCTATCACAGTTAAAACTGACTGTGAGAAAGAAGACAAAACTGCACACGTCCACACCACAGCATAGCATTTTATTTCTTGCAGTCAGTTTTAACAGAAGACCTGTACATTGTTGTTTAAAAAAAATAAAACCTCACTCATCTGAATGTTTATTAGAGTATAGTTGCAAATTTGATGCAAATCAGTCAAGAACTCGTCGAGATATTTGCTAACATTGTTTCCCCTTTATATGTTATATTTATATATATTAAAAAACTATTTAGCTTATGCACATCTGAATGTTTATTAGGTTATCATGTAAAAAACTGAAGTAAATCAGTCAAAAACATTTCGAGATTTTGCTAATAATTTATATATATATAGGTATTAGACTTTTCCCCATAGCTTCATCTGCAAATGCATTTGACACATGTATTGTACATACCTACTCATCCCTCTGTGTGTTCACCTCATCCTCCTGCCTTTGTCTGTCTCTGTCTCTTCATCTCCTCCTTCCCCTCTCTCTGTCCATTTCTTCCATCCCCACTCTTCGACCATATCTTCCTCTCCCTCCCTCTGACTACATCCTCCTCCTCCTCCTCCATCTGACAGTATCCTCCACCTTCGCTCTCTTTCCACCTCTGCATCTCTTCTTCCTTTTCTACCTGCCCACAATCCCGTTGCACCTTTCATCTGCCTCATGCTCCTCCTACTCCTCCCCTCTCCCTGCCATTACCTCTTCCCCCTCACTCTGTCATCTCATCCTCTACCCATTTCAACCTGTCCCCAGCCATGCTCATCAGCACATGTACCTCTGCAATTCAGTTCAGTAAAGTAGGCCGACACTACTGCCATAACACACCTGTCATGCAGGGCGGGCTACATGCCAGGAACTTGAAAATCATTTATTTGCTCGTAATGGCAAGGCTGTGCATCATTGCTGTTGTGTAGGGCAGCCTATGTGCCAGGGGCTGGGAGAAACACGCTTCTGCCCATATTTCCACTCATGTTCCAGCAGGCCCTTGTCACTTGTATGACTATGACCAAGTTATCAGTGAGGATGAATGGGCATAGACAGAGAGTGTATACTGGAAATACACAATATACTGTTGCAGAGCATACTCTACAACATGGTGCCTGTTTCACCACACATACCATCTGGACTCTTCCCCCAACACTAGTTTCTCAGAACTCTGCAGGTGGAAGCCAGCATTACAAAAAGTCCTTGGTTCATGGCAACCACCTGGTTTTTATTTACATTTATTGTTTCATTTAAATTTTCTTGGTCTCAGCATTTCCTCTCAGTAACTATTCCTTTCTTTATTTTGTTTTACTTTTCTTATCATTACACACAAAAGTGATGATGTAACAAATGTGTCTGAAAAGGCTGGCTGCAGAATTGTAGTTAGTGGCCAGCGGGAGAGGGGGGGGGGGGGGGGGGGAAGGGGAGGGGCAGAGGGGTTGCTTGGTATGTGGTCCCTGTTTGAGTTAGGAATATGCAGAAAAAAGTTTTTGGTTTAACCTGGACCAGCGGCCTTTTTGTATAGCTATTCAAACATCTGTCTTACTGTAGCTATGTTACAGTATATTAAGCAAGGTTTCAATGACAAACCAGAGCTGATGCCCAGGCAAATTGTGCAAATCAATTAATCACCTTTAAAAAAGATTTTGAGTTTGCTGAAATTAATCCTCAACTAATACCTCTATTTGTATGTGCTTTCTTTGAATTTTACTTGAAAAAAACAAGTCTAGCTGGAAGGTTTTTGAAGTGCACCATTCTATACTTTAAAACTTGTAAGAATCAGTTCAAACTTTAGGCAAAGGTAGATAAATGGTTGAAGCCAAAACTAAATTTTTTTTATCCAATTATTTTGATCTGTTGTTGAGACATAGTGCAAAAAAGAATGTAAAGAAAAGGATCTAACTTCTTGACTTATTTAGCAGTTTCAAAGACATTTAAATCATCATGTCTTGTCTTATTCTCATTTTCTCAGGAGTTAACCCTGCTTCTGCAGTGCAGTGAGCTCTCTTCGCTGCATTGTGTTGGTACACCTGCATTCTACAACTTATGTGCTAAAATCCCTGATCCTGCATCCAAAGTCCAGAAGATTTGCCAGACATAGTAAAAAATATATAATATCATATGGCTGAAGAGCGTACACATAATAGATATAAAAGTTTTTGTGGGATGATAAAATTTCTGGGCGTGGATCTGCTCCTAAAACAATTTCATAGCTCTAGAGAGTGGGATGCATCTCAAATAGAAAGTGTCTGAGAATATGGGTGCATCTATAGTAGGAAGTATTTATTTATTTATTTCTTGTTCCATAGATCCAGTTAGTGAGTCAGTCACAAGGATATGGAACGTGTCAAATTGTACAGGTTTCAATTTAAACTTACAATAAATACAAAGGGCAATTCAATGCCAAATTGTACATAGTTTAAGTAAGACATACTATAAATACAGTAATAGATACAATGTCAGCTAGATAACATAACAACCATTTAACAGAAAAGGAGTTTCAAATAATGGTTAAAGATAAGAGCACTAAGTTATATCAGATATTAGGCCTACAAGAGTAAATACAGGTACAGCCAATTTGTTGTTACAAAAAGTGTGCTAATGCTCAATGCATAATAAAATCAATTGAACTACTTCTAGATACAATAAGTTTAGTGATGGTATACATTTTCTTTCAGATATTCATCCACAGTATAAAAAGATTTCTCTGTCAGGTAATCTTTGAGAACTTGTTTAAATTTTGGCAGTTCCGTATGAACACATTTGATATGTAGTGGTAGAGCATTAACAGCTTAATGCTGGAGTAGTAAACTCCTTTTTGTACCAGAGTGAGACGTTTCATTTCGAAATGTAGATTGTTTTTGTTTCTGGTGTTATAGCCATGGAATTTACTGTTGTCTTGGTAGATAGAATAATTTTTGCACACGAAGGTCAGCAAGGAAAAAATATACTGTGAGGCAGTTGTTAGGATACCTATCTCCCGAAACAAGTGCCTACAAGAGTGTCTTTGATGGACCCCACACATTATTCTGATTGCTTTTTTTTGGATGGTGAAAACTTTTTTTGCAAGTGGTTGGTTCCCCCAGAATATGATAGCATATGACATCAATGAGTGGAAGTAGCCAAAGTAGGCAACCTTAATGGTGTCAACTTCAGCCACTGAAGAAATTACCCGTAATGGAAATGTTGCCGAGCTAAGTTTTTTACATAGATGAAGAATGTGAACTGACCAATTACATTTACTGTCTGTCTGTGTAAGTATTCCAGAGTGGGGATGCATGTATCCTGAACTTAAATGACACGTTGCGTCATACTGCATGACATAACAAATTTCAAGTTGGATGACATGATGACATGTGTCATGTTGTACATGACATCATGTATCGTGTTACTTTACTAGACATGATTCATTATATTAAATGACATAGGTAATAATATTAATAAGTAAAAAACTGTGAACATTGGAATGGTGATCTGATCATTTAATATTAAAAGACTACGACCAAGATGTGGACGGGGCCAAGGAATTGACATATCAGATGTGATTTAACACATAAATAATTTATTCATAACATACAATACATAACCAACTACGTAAATCATGCTTCGATGCTTACAATTGCTCAAAATGGGAGGGCCATCACTTTTGAATTCGAAAGGCTTTAATTTAAGAAACTAAAACACCTATTATAATTTTTAAAAATAATAATAATGCAACACATAAGTAAGTGCTAAGTGAACGCACTCTTAAATCTTTAATTATTAATCACAAAGTGTGGGTTTACCACATTTAAATTCTCATTGCAATATAAAACATAAATACATGTATTCACAACACAGCATGGCTTCAAAATTTCTACCTGGACAACCTATGGTCCTAAAACTTTCGTATTACATTCCAGCCAATCACATTAATAACTTATAAACACGGTTGGTAAAATACAAATGTTGCACTATAATCAGTTTTAATAATCCAAAATCACTCAAAAAACAATATCAGAAGTTCGATACAGAGCATGTAAACCTGTTAATACAATCTTTCGGACCAAAATAGGCATGAGGGCCACCATAACAGAAGTGTGATAGTTGCTTTTAGGATAGGTGCTCCCATTAGCTTAATCACTGAGCAGATATTTACTTAAGGTACAGGTAAGATAGTTAATGCAAATAGAAGGTATTTATAAAGTTTTTTTTTCCTTCCTCCCTTTTAACAGTGGGGTTTTAGTAAGGTGGAAATTACACTTTGAGGAGACGCAATAGCAATCTAGCAGGTACGCCTTCACGAGGACGCCATGCCACTACACACATACTAAATTAGCTGCGTATCCGCTGTTCAAGCCAAACGTTAACAACACAGTTCCATATTCCTGACACCCAAATAGTCATGATCAAACAAAACCAAAAATCCCAAGAGCGCAAGATCCAGCATAGCTTCAGAACAGATCTCACTTCATGTGGTTGCTGGTTGCCTTCACAAATACAGGTATCGAAATGAAAACAAGAACATGTAACAACATTCCCTAATCAGCACAATGTTCTTCTTTAGGTCCCAGTAGTGCTAGACAAACCTCTGAGGCAATACCCTCCAACTGACAAGCCAAAACCAATGTGACCCCTTATCAGCTCCGTGACAGGACTTGAACCCCCAACTACTGTCAGTGCAACTCACTTAGAATAAATACAGCTCAAATAGTATGGTGGACACATATACCCAGGGATTAACAGAACACTAGACTGAACTAGAATTAACCTTAATAATACAGCACTAGATCTTGGGAGACAAGGAACTAACTCCCAACCCGAAATTCTGCAACCACAGGGCGGGAGGATGAACTACCAAAACATAGAAGCGCAAACATACACAAATAACTACCAAAATACACCACTACACTGGTTAGCAATGATGCATGGAGGAATCTGCGCTGTCAAAATTGCACCAGTGAACAGAACAGAGGATTGCCACAGTGGTGGCCACAAGGCGGGAAAGACAACTGGATGAACTCAATCCCAAAGGATGATCAACTTGAAACATTCACACTTAACTTATTTTCTCCTTTCCCTCAGCGCACCTCGTCGTTTGTCCGGGTCTGCTGTGCACAATTCTGAGCCATCCCCAGTCGTCCCGGCAGACACCGACCCAGCCGAATTGCTCCCGGACTTAAACCCTCGCCGAACGGCGGCCCCACTGCCCCATGATGGTTACTGTTTGTTTGCCTTCATTGATGCAGGCGATGATTAGGCTGCCATCCACCTCCCACGGACAACCAGTGAAGAGCAGACAGAGGGGCCCAACCAGGACGGCGTTACTCCACGGGTAGAAGTTCGGGTTCGATAACAATTTAAAAAGGGAAATGGATAGGTTAAAGTTAAATATAGTGGGAATTAGTGAAGTTCGGTGGCAGGAGGAACAAGACTTCTGGTCACGTGACTACAGGGTTATAAACACAAAATCAATTAGGGGTAATGCAGGAGTAGGTTTAATAATGAATAGGAAAATAGGAATGCGGGTAAGCTACTACAAACAGCATAGTGTAGTGAATGCATTATTGTGGCCAAGATAGATACGAAGCCCACACCTACTACAGTAGTACAAGTTTATCTGCCAACTAGCTCTGCAGATGACGAAGAAGTTGAAGAAATGTATGATGAAATAAAAGAAATTATTCAGATAGTGAAGGGTGACGAAAATTTAATTGTCATGGGTGACTGGAATTCGGTAGTAGGAAAAGGGAGAGAAGCAAACGCAGTAGGTGAATATGGATTGGGGCTAAGAAATGAAAGAGGAAGCCGCCTGGTAGAATTCTGCACAGAGCACAACTTAATCATAGCTAACACTTGGTTTAAGAATCATGAAAGAAGGTTGTATACATGGATGAACCCTGGAGATACTAAAAGGTATCAGATAGATTATATAATGGTAAGACAGAGATTTAGGAACCAGGTTTTAAATTGTAAGACATTTCCAGGGGCAGATGTGGACTCTGACCACAATCTATTGCTTTTGACCTGTAGATTATAACTGAAGAAACTGCAAAAAGGTGGGCACTTAAGGAGATAGGACCTGGATAAACTGAAAGAACCAGAGGTTGTACAGAGTTTCAGGGAGAGCATAAGGGAACAATTGACAGGAATGGGGGAAAGAAATACAGTAGAAAGAGAATGGGTAGCTTTGAGGGATGAAGTAGTGAAGGCAGCAGAGGATCAAGTAGGTAAAAAGACGAGGGCTAGTAGAAATCCTTGGGTAACAGAAGAAATATTGAATTTAATTGATGAAAGGAGAAAATATAAAAATGCAGTAAGTGAAGCAGGCAAAAAGGAATACAAATGTATCAAAAATGAGATCGACAGGAAGTGCAAAATGGCTAAGCAGGGATGGCTAGAGGACAAATGTAAGGATGTAGAGGCTTATCTCACTAGGGGTAAGATAGATACTGCCTACAGGAAAATTAAAGAGACCTTTGGAGATAAGAGAACCACTTGTATGAACATCAAGAGCTCCGATGGTAACCCAGTTCTAAGCAAAGAAGGGAAAGCAGAAAGGTGGAAGGAGTATATAGAGGGTCTATACAAGGACAATGTACTTGAGGACAGTATTATGGAAATGGAAGAGGATGTAGATGAAGATGAAATGGGAGATACGATACTGCGTGAAGAGTTTGACAGAGCACTGAAAGACCTGAGTCGAAACAAGGCCCCGGGAGTAGACAACATTCCATTGGAACTACTGGCGGCCTTGGGAGAGCCAGTCCTGACAATACTCTACCATCTGGTGAGCAAGATGTATGAAACAGGCGAAATAAGCTCAGACTTCAAGAAGAATATAATAATTCCAATCCCAAAGAAAGCAGGTGTTGACAGATGTGAAAATCACCGAACAATCAGTTTAATAAGCCACAGCTGCAAAATGCTAACACGAATTACTTACAGACGAATGGAAAAACTAGTAGAAGCCGACCTCGGGGAAGATCAGTTTGGATTCCGTAGAAATGTTGGAACACGTGAGGCAATATTGACCCTACGACTTTCTTAGAAGAAAGATTAAAGAAAGGCAAACCTACATTTCTAGCATTTGTAGCCTTAGAGAAAGCTTTTGACAATGTTGACTGGAATACTCTCTTTCAAATTCTAAAGGTGGCAGGGGTAAAATACAGGGAGCGAAAGGCTATTTACAATTTGTACAGAAACCAGATGGCAGTTATAAGAGTCGAGGGACACGAAAGGGAAGCAGTTGTTGGGAAGGGAGTAAGACAGGGTTGTAGCCTCTCCCCGATGTTATTCAATATATATATTGAGCAAGCAGTAAAGGAAACAAAAGAAAAATTCGGAGTAGGTATTAAAATACATGGAGAAGAAATAAAAACTTTGAGGTTCGCCGATGACATTGTAATTCTGTCAGAGACAGCAAAGGACTTGGAACAGCAGTTGAATGGAATGGATAGCGTCTTGAAAGGACGATATAAGATGAACATCAACAAAAGCAAAACGAGGATAATGGAATGTAGTTGAATTAAGTCCTGACAATACTCTACCATCTGGTGAGCAAGATTTATGAAACAGGCAAAATACCCTCAGACTTCAAGAACAATATAATAATTCCAATCCCACAGAAAGCAGGTGTTGACAGATGTGAAAATTACCGAACAATCAGTTTAATAAGCCACAGCTGCAAAATACTAACACAAATTCTTTACAGACGAATGGAAAAACTAGTAGAAGCCGACCTCGGGGAAGATCAGTTTGGATTCCGTAGAAATACTGGAACACGTGAGGCAATACTGGCCCTACGACTTATCTTAGAAGAAAGATTAAGGAAAGGTAAACCTACGTTTCTAGCATTTGTAGACTTAGAGAAAGCTTTTGACAATGTTGACTGGAATACTCTCTTTCAAATTCTAAAGGTGGCAGGGGTAAAATACAGGGAGCGAAAGGCTATTTACAATTTGTACAGAAACCACATGGCAGTTATAAGAGTCGAGGGGCACGAAAGGGAAGCAGTTGTTGGGAAGGGGGTATGACAGGGTTGTAGCCTCTCCCCGATGTTATTCAATCTGTATATTGAGCAAGCAGTAAAGGAAACAGAAGAAAAATTCAGAGTAGGTATTAAAATCCATGGAGAAGAAATAAAAACTTTGAGGTTCGCTGATGACATTGTAATTCTGTCAGAGACAGCAAAGGACTTGGAACAGCAGTTGAATGGAATGGATAGCGTCTTGAAAGGAGGATATAAGATGAACATTAACAAAAGCAAAACGAGGGTAATGGAATGTAGTTGAATTAAGTCGGGTGATGCTGGGGGAATTAGATTAGGAAATGAGACACTTAAAGTAGTAAAGGAGTTTTGCTATTTGGGGAGCAAAGTAACTGATGATGGTCGAAGTAGAGAGGATATAAAATGTAGACTGGGAATGGCAAGGAAAGCGTTTCTGAAGAAGAGAAATTTGTTAACATTGAGTATAGATTTAAGTGTCAGGAAGTCATTTTTGAAAGTATTTGTATGGAGTGTAGCCATGTATGGAAGTGAAACATGGACGATAAATAGTTTGGACAAGAAGAGAATAGAAGCTTTCGAAATGTGGTGCTACAGAAGAATGCTGAAGATTAGATGGGTAGATCACATAACTAATGAGGAAGTATTGAATAGGATTGGGGAGAAGAGAAGTTTGTAGCACAACTTGACCAGAAGAAGGGATCGGTTGGTAGGACATGTTCTGAGGCATCAAGGGATCACCAATTTAGTATTGGAGGGCAGCGTGGAGGGTAAAAATTGTAGAGGGAGACCAAGGGATGAATACAGTAAGCAGATTCAGAAGGATGTAGGTTGCAGTAGGTACTGGGAGATGAAGAATCTTGCACAGGATAGAGTAGCATGGAGAGCTGCATCAAACCAGTCTCAGGACTGAAGACCACAACAACAACAACAACAACACCCGTACGCGGAAGGCAGGATGTCGATGGCACCAGAGCAGACACGAAGGCCACTGCATGACCACCTCCTCCAGCATGACCGCGCTCGCCTATAAATAGTACATGCCAAAGAGTCTGCTGCAGTAAACACGTGAGTCAGTCGTGTTACCAACCTACCGTTTCAAAGTACACCAAAGACAGAACTCGCAATCGATAGTGGGCACACTACGGGCGGGAGTTCAAACGAAAGAGCTTCATGAAAGACCAACCCTGAACAACTGCGAAAAAACGAAATAGAAGCGAAGCAATAAAAGACAGCAACGAGATCCTAGAGCCCGATTGCGCCCAAACGCTGTCGATTACCAAAAATATTAGCTCCACACGACGCTCAGGAAACGAGCCATGGAAAGATGGAAGTACACACAGCTCAACCTCCCCTGCCCAAACCATAACCCCCGGGTAGACATGAGTAAACTGCAAGCTCATTAACCCATTTTAATCTGACTAAGATGGACCTAGAATTGCTTCCCGGAAGCGTTTTCCCGGACCAGCAAGGTGACCGGACCCAGTGTCCTTACAACAGTACAGGGACCCAAAAAACCAGCAGTAACTTACTTAACCTGCCTGTTCGCTTCTCCTGTCCTAGATAATTTCTAACATAGGCTTGATCCCCAAGCTTTCCTCCAAACTTACGTCTCTGACGATTATAACGAATTGCTTGTCTACCATGGGGCAAGATAATATTTTGCCTTGTTGATTCCAATTTCTTTTAATTACTCTGTGAGTAATCGCCTCCGGGAAAAACTCTTGTATTTCCCACAAATTAGAGAGGGGCGAATTGATGGAATAAGAAAATATCACAGAAGCCGGGGTGGCCTTCAAGGCTTTATGCCTGGTGGTATTAAAGGCAAAACTCAGCCATGGCAGACTTTTATCCCCCTTCCCTGGAGAATCTTGGTGATAAATTATGAGTGTGGACTTTAGATTACGGTTAACCCGCTCCTCGAACGATCCCTGGGGACAATACGGGGTTGTGGTGATATGTTTTATCCCACTGTGAAAACAGAATCTCTTAAATTGGTCCGAGACGAATGCTGGAGCGTTGTCACTAACCAACTTTTTTGGAGGACCAAACTACTGAAGATATTAATTAAAGTGCGCCACGGTGATTAAAGCCGTCATACTGCGACTGGGGATTAGCCATATGAAACGCGAGAAGGCATCAGTAACTACCAATACATATTGATTGCCTTTCCTAGTTCACGGGAGAGGGCCTACATAATCAACAAAAAGCTTGTCAAGAGGATACAGCTCATGCTCGGAGGTAAGAAATCCCTGTCGTCTAGAGTTCTTGGGTTTGGCCACACAAAATTGTTGTCATTGCTTCACCATTTGTCTTACATCATAATCTAATGATGGCCACATAAGATGTTCCTTAATTTTCTGCAAGGTTTTATAAACCTCCAGGTGACCCCCCATTAAAGAATCATGAAAATAAAGGAAAAGCCTTACGGACTCGGGAATGCAGGTTTTAAATGCCTCCGAACGCTTAAGCCTTCCACACACAATGCCCTTTTTAATGACGTAGTTATTTAACTTTTCTCCCGTTTCAAGGTGTTTCTTAAGTCTACCCAACTTAGGATCCTTCTCTTGATGAGCTTCCAGATTATCAAAGAGTTGCGGTATCCCACCTAATACTACACAGCTAGCTTCTTCATCCTCGACCTCTTCCTCTTGTGCAGACTCCTGATCTGCCGACTAATTAAACAGACAGCTCAGCACATCAGCGAGTTTATTATCTGCTCTCTTGATATGTTTCACCTTAAACTGAAAGCAGAAATGCGTATGGCCCACCTGGCGATTCGCCCGGTCTTGCGCAGCCTCGCCAACACCCAACTCAGGGCCTGATTATCCATTTCAAGTTCAAATTCCCTATGTTCTAAATAAAAGCGGTATTGCTCCAAGGCAAAAGAACCACAAGAGCCTCGCATTCGTAGACCAAATAATTAGGTTTGGTATTACTCAGTGTACGTGAAGCATATGCCAAGGATTGCCAACCTCCCTCAACTTCCTGAAGTAGGACCGCGGAGATACCCATATTCAAAGCATCAGTCTGGACAATGAACTTCTTAGAAAAATCGGGTACTCCCAAAACAGGGGGATATGGCTTGTTTAATCTGCTGGAAGGCGGCCTCCTGGGAACGTCCCCACATGAAATGCACCCCTTTACGGCGTAACTCATTTAAAGGAGCTGCTAACTGGGCAAAATCAGGTACAAAGCGTCTAAAATAATTCGCCATACCAATGAATCTAGCAATTCCTCTCTTATACCTGGGTGCTGGCAATTCTCTTAATGATTTAGTCTGTTCCTGGTCGATCCGGACACTATGCCGTGAGACAATATATCCCAGAAACAAGACCCGCTCTCTAGCTAAGGTAACCTTCTCGGGTTTAATTGTTAACCCAGCCTTCTGCAAACACTTGAAAACCTGTTGAATATGTTCTAGATGTTCTTGAAAAGTATGGCTGTAGATAACCAAATCGTCCAAATAATTATACACACACTTCAATTTTAGATCTTGTAACACCTCCGTTTTTATCCCGACCTGATCTGATCGAATAGCAGCCCAATATTTATTATTAACATGACCATGAACCTAATGGGGCTGGTAATCGGAATTGACTGCTATGGAAGTTGTTACTTTCCAGTTCGTCCTGTTCAATACTATAATACTGAATGTCTGGTAAAGGAACACCAACACAGTTTTACTAATTGCGAACTTATATTCTTCTCAAAACACAAAAAGGAGACAGCCACTGCCTTCCTCATACATATCTAATTACGGCTAATCTCAGCACAGGCTTTCTTCATTTTCCCTTATTGTCACACGCTAATCCATCACTGCATCCAACACTGCAATCCAAGGTTAGGCCAGCGCGGTAGACACGAAACCAAATATCGGCACTAGTAACGTCACTGATTACTTTCATAATGATACTTCTTCACTTTCCCGGTATTAATCTATTGTTTAGGTGTCTAACCACGGTGATGGTGACACCCTTCTCTGTTAAAGACCCTGTCTTTCAACAATGGCCTTCACGCACACATATACCCGCCAACCACACTGGCGCATCACGACACTCGCTCTCGCAACACGTCACAATCGATTGTTCGCCCTATCAACCTGTGCCGAGTGCAAAGTTATAGTAAGGGCCTATGGACCCCTTACAATCTCCTAAAACATTCTGAATAAGGCGCGTTAATACAGCCGCTCCGGTAGCAAGCCCAAAAGGAACTCGATTAGATTCAAACAGGTTCCAGTCCCTGCAAAAGGTGGTCACACGCTTACACTGTTCGGCCATAGGGATCTGGTAATATGCTTGGTTGAGATCAACTACCATGAACCAGTTAGCCCCAGAAAACCAGGTAAATGCGTTATGTAGATTAGGTAAGGGTACTGACTCAAGAACTACCTTTTCATTAAGCCTAAGATAATCAATAACTACCCTGCAATCATTGCCCTTACCCTTGGGAACCAGGTAAACCAGAGAAGTATAGGCAGACATGGAAGGTCTAATTACGCCTTCACTAAGCATCTTATCTATTTTCTGCCTCAAAATCCTATGTTTTGGAGGGGATAGCCTATAGGGTGACTGCCTGACAGGGGACGAATCTTTTAAACGAATCTGATATTCCAGAACCTGAGTGACTCCCAAATGATCACATAGTAACTCAGGGAACTCCTCCAAAACCTTCCCCAGTTGAACACCTTGTTGTAAGGATAAGCTAGTTAAATCAAATTGCTGGCTCCCATGGATCACCATAGTGAATCCTGGTCTTATAATACACCGTTCACATTCGCACAGACTAAACCTCTGCCCAGGAGCAAACTTGAAGAAAAAGGTGTGACCTGAACAATCTAATACCAGACCCATCTGATTGATAAAGTCACATCCCAGAATTAAGTCAAATGGTAAATCTTTGACTAAGGCAAAACAAAGCCGCCAGGAAAATCCGTCTACAGAAAGGCTGCCCCGGACCCAGCCCAGCAGAGGTAACCATTGTCCATTAATGACCCAACATCTCTGAGCAGGACCTGGTACTGTCCCAAGCTTCAAAATATGACGAAATTCCAAAAACCAGTTAAGATTCAACAAGGAAAACGAGCTTCCCGAATGAAGCAGTGCACTGATCGGTTCTCCACCTATTCTGGAACAAATATAGGGTGACGCTATCAAGGATGGAGCTGCTATCCGCGCGCACCAAGATTTGTTCTTACGTAAGGGCTTGCACCTGATCTTCTGGCGTCATTTATCTGAACGTGCTAACTGTGGTTGGGAACAATCTCGGACCAAATGGCCTACAGCACCACACCTGAAACATCGCCGAGGTTGCTCTTTATTAATTCTACTCACTTCCATCCCATTGGCCCCCTCACTTCTATGTTCCTTATCAACCTTTGGCTGCAACCACTGCGTTTCACCCTTAATCTGTAAGGCTGAAACGGCCACTACAGTTTTCCTAATTTCCTCCCAAGTAGATGGACAATCACTGAAAACAAATTGGGCTTTATCAATGGAGCACATACCTGCTAGCACCACTGAGACTAAATCTTGCTCAGGCATATCAATCAATAACGCCGAGGATGCTAACTGCACTCTCTCCATATAATCTTGTAACACTTCTCTCTGCTGCTGGACCTTCCAAATATAATCACATTCCAACTGCCAGCGTTCCTCCACAGGTAGAAGTGCGGGTTCGATAACAACACCCGTACGTGAAAGGCGGGATGTCGACATCACCAGAGCAGACACGAAGGCCACTGCGCGACAACCTCCTCCAGCATGACCGCGCTCGCCTACAAATAGTACATGCCAAAGAGTCTGCTGCAGCAAACACGTGAGTCGGTCGTGTTACCAACCTACCATTTCTAAGTACACCAAAGACAAAACTCGCAATCGATAGTGAGTACACTACAGGCGGGAGTTCAAACGAAAGAGCTTCATAAAAGACCAACCCTGAACAACCGTGGAAAAACGAAATAGAAGCGAAGCAATAAACGACAGCAACGAGATGCTAGAGCCCGATTGCGCCCCAACACTGTCAATTACCAAAAATATTGGCTCCACACAATGCTCAGGAAACGAGCCGTGGAAAGATTGAAGTACATATGGCTCAAACATATCAAGATGTTTTGAATTAAATGTCCTTAAGCTGCCAAGAAAGTCAAAAAGCTAGCTTCCTTATTTTACATTCCTAACTTTACCCAGAACATATTTGCCTCTTTTTGGGTCATGATAGTAGCATTTTTCATTCTGGTCTTTTATTTTCTGACCTCACCTTTTTACTCAGCCCCACTTCTACCACATGGGTTTCTACTCATATTAACTCTTGCATGATGTTTTGTCAGTAATGTCTGTCATGCCTATTATCCTGTCTTTTTCCTTTAGGCTGTCTTGTTTTCAAATATCATCAGGTGCAGGCCCCAACCATCGGTCTTTCCTTCTCATTCTGTCCAGAAAGCCTCCTCTGACTTTTCCAAGTCCTCAACATCTTCTAAATCTAACCAGTACTTTTCGTTCATCGACTGGCTCCAAAAGCTTGCACATTTCTTTAAATTTTATGAGTCTTTTCTGCTGCCACCTGGCAGCAGCATTTTTTATGCATCCAACTGTTTTATATTTTCAAAAATTGATGTCTAATGTTTATTAGAGTGTCATATAAATATTTGAAGTAAATCTGCCAAGAACTTTTCGAGGTTCTTGCTAACAACTTTTCCTATTTATATATTATATACACTGATAAGCCAAAACATTATGACGACTGCCCACTGGGATGGTGGATGCCACCTGATGGCATTGTGGGGATGTGACATGGTAACAAAAGTATGTAAGTGGAGCAGACACAACTACTGGATCACCTTAGTGAAGATAAGGACTACAAATTGGGGAAGTAATTGAGATAAGCAACTGTTATGAAGGTCAGATTATTATTGCACAGAGCCTGTGAATGAGAATCCCAAAAATGGTGAAGCTGGTTGACAGTTCAGGTGCTACTGCTGTGAGCATCTATGGAAAGAGGTAGGACAGTGAAACTGCCACTAGGAGCTAAATGGTTGGGTGTCCATGACTCTTCGCAGAACATGGGGTTTGGAGGCTAATGTGCTCTGTAAAGTAGGATAGATGGTGTTCAGTGGCATCTCTGCCAAAAGAATGCAATGCTGGTGCACATACAAGTGTTTTGGAGGGCTCTGTTCATCGTATATTGTTGAACATAGAGCTCCGCAGCAGACCACCCTTACATGTTCAAATGTTTATGCAATGACATCATCAGTTATGTTTTCAGAGGGCACAGGACCATTGGGATTCGATTGTTGATCAATGGAAACATGTCAGCTCTTCACAGAATCACAGTTTTGCTACTTTAGGATGATGATTGCCTCCATAAACACCATCATCAAGGCGAATAGTGGATCAAAACATGCAGTATGCCATGGACACAGGCTGGTGGAAGCACTATTATGCTGTGGGAGACGTTCTCCTGTAATTGCATGGGACCTGTAGTAGTAGTCAAAGATATGCTGACAGATGCGAACCACCTGCATCCCTTCATGCTCGATGTCTTCCCGAACAGTGATGTCATCTTTCAGTGGTATAATTACCTATGTCTTGGAGCCAGAATTGTGCTACCGTGGTTCTAGGAGCATTATAGTGAGCTCATTTTGATGTCGCAGCGACTGATATAAATCCTATAGAACCAATCGGGGTTGTTATCAGGTACCACCACTGCATTCGCAAATCAGCAGCCTATTATTTATGTGAATTACATGACCTGTGCATAGGCATCTAATGGCACATACCTCCACAAACCTACTAACAAACTGTTGGATCCATAATGTACAGAATCAGTGATGTATTTCATTCCAAAGACAGACAAACAAGCTATTCAGCTACTGTTCATAGTGTTTTGGCTCATCAGTGTATATGAGAAAAATAAATAGCCTTCATCTGTCCTAAGTTTGTTTTACAGCATCATGTAAAAATTTGAAGTTTTTGAGATTTCTGATAAAAAAGTTAAACAACAACTTGTCTTTATATAGTAGTATAGATTACACAAAATATGTAATTTAATGTAAATGTATTATGACAAGGAAAGTTGCTGCTCACCATATAGTGGAGATGTTGAGCCACAGATAAGCACAAAGAAAGGACTCTCACAATTATGTGTTTCAGCCATTAAGGTCCTCATCGACAATAGACAAATATACATGTGTGAATGCGCGCCTGCGCACGCACACGCGCACACACACACACACACACACACACACACACACACACATGGCTGCAGTCTTAGGCAACTGAAACCACACTGTGAGCAGCAGTACCAGTGCATTATGGTAGTGGTGACTGGATGGGAGTAAGGAGGAGGCTGAGATGGGGCGGGGGAGGGGCAATATGGTGTGGGTGGTGGACAGTGAGGTGCTGCAGCCTAGGGGGGATGGGGGGAGTAGTGGAAAAGGAGAGAAATTAAAAGACTGGATGTGGTGGTGGAATGACGGCTATGGAGTGCTGGAATGGGAACAGAGAAGAAGCTGCATGGATGAGGACAGTGACAAACGAAGGTTGAGGCCAGGAGGTTTACAGGAACGTAGGATGTATTGCAGGGAAAGTTCCCACTTGCAAAATTCAGCAAAGCTGGTGTTGATGGGAAGGATCCATATGGCACAGGCTCTGAAGCAGTCATTGAAATGAAGGATATCATGTTTGGCAGCATGTTCAGCAACTGAGACAGACTCTGGAGAGGCTCTGGGATGGACCTAAGGATTTGAGTAGTGACTGGAGATCCTGCTGGATTACTGGAATGGGATCATTGTGACAAGGTTTGCAGGTGGAAGTATCTGAGAGCTGGTGGAGTCCTTCCGCCAGGTAATACTTGCAGTGCAAAACAACACTGCTGGGAGCCTTTGTTTCCAGGTAGGATTATAAGGTCAGGATCAGTTTTTAAATGGTGAACTGTGGTTCTTTCTGCAGATGTAAGTTTAGTTTGCATGTTGAGAGATTTGGGGAATGATGGTGAGGCAAGGTTCAAGGTTAAGAAATTCTGGAATGTTAAGAGGTGGTGGTTTGGGGGCAGTGGGGGTGGTTCGCAGTTGAATGGAGGAGTGAACTGACTTAGGCAAGTTTCAGTGTTGGCCTTTGGTTTAATCTGATTGGCAGGGTTGGTTGCGAAAAAGTGTTTCCACTGTAGGGACTAGGAGAAGGAGAGAAGGCCTTTAACAAGCCCTGCATGATTAAATTTGGGAATGGGGAAAAAGGAGAGCTCTTTGGAAATGACTGATATTTCTGCAGGGCTAAGGCTTCTGGAAGAAAGGTTTATGACTGTGTTGCACGTCTGTTTAGGTTCTGGATTCTGTGTGGTTGTGGGAGGGAGTTTTGGAGGGTGGGGTAAGTATAGTAGGTCTGCAAGACACAGTTTATCAGCTATGAAGGGACGGGGGAGAGGTGTGGAGGTTGTTGTAGAGGTGGTGGACTGTGGTACTCCAAGGCAGGAGTAGGAAGTGAGCAGGACAGAGAGCTTTTTGAGGTGGCATTGTGCATGTTGCTGAAGTTCCTGCAGGGCAAGAGTTTCATTGTGTATTATGGTTTCCAGGAAATAGGCACTGCGTAGCGGGAGAATTTTGCAGATGGAGAGAAGGTACTGTAAGGAAGTTTGGACTTGTTGGCAAGGGCTAAGGATTGGCAGAATCTGAACAGGTGCAGGTCATTGTGGGAGGAGGGGTGGCAGCCAGAGATGGGTAATTTGATGGTAAGGCCATTGGGGGGCATGCCGTGAACCAAGAAACAATGCAGAAACAGTATGTGGGACTGGGATCTGGCTAGAGATAAGGAAACTTTTCTGCATTGATGCAGATGGAAGGAGCAAGGATCCATGGTGGTAGAAAAATGTGAAAAATTACATAAGTAATGTAGAATTACATTCGCAATCTGCTGCAGCGAGTTCACAGGTAGGTGCAGGATGAAATGGATGCAAAAGAGGGAAACAAGATGAAATCTGAGGGAGTCAATGATAGCAAAATGCAAGGTGAAAACTCACTAAAATTGTCGAAAAGTCACAAGGATCAAAGTAAAGAATAACTAATAAAAATATATTACTGTGGGTAGCAGGTCTAAGGGTGGATGAATTAGAACAAGGGGGATGGCAGATGGGCCTCGATGGTGTAATTAGTGGGTGTGAAGTGGGGATAGAATGGAGAAAGTGTAAGTGGTGGGGAGAGGTTTGTAGGATGAGATACAATATCGTATGGCAGCGGTAAGGTTGCAGTGGTGTGGTTCCTTTCATCCTGCACCTACCTGTGAACTTGTTGCAGCTTTCTGATAGGAAAGCTTAGCAGAAACCTACCATACTGAAACTCGCACCAGACTGCATACAATGTAACTATTACAAGAATTGGGAAAAGGTCTTAATTTTGAATGAAAGGTGGAAATACTGGGAAAACTTCTGTATATTCTGAAGTCAAGAATTACACATTCGCTGCCAAGCTCATGCTAATCCTGACACAGTTATGAACAAACCCTTTAATTCACATTAGCAAGTTTATGGTACCACATTTCCCAAAATGTGAACAGCTACTAAGCATGAATTGTTCTTAAATGAAAAATTTTCACCACGCTATTTAGTCTATTGGTGTCTAATGCACTCTTAGTAACTGATGTGTTCAATATGCCATGCAGAATTACTGTCTTTTCTCATAAACAAAATTACTTTAAAAAAAAATCCGTACTTTCTAGATAAAACACACCAGCATAACTTTGCCTTCACTTTAAAGCACTTTTGAGGCATGCAGTACAACTAAAACGGGTAAACTATTACTTCTTTCAGAGCTAATATTACACACAAACATAGCATTCAAAGGCCAGGCTCCAAGTCCTTAGACTGCTGTAAGCATTCTACATCTCTAAGAGGAAAGGTGCGTGAAGAATACTCCGTTCCGATTGGTCAGTAGAAAAACGTTATTCTCCCATGTTAGTCTGTGCTTTTCATGACTAACTAATCAACAAATAACACACTTTCGAACTGTAGTTTCTCCCAAAATAAATTTTAGCCTTCTAATATTTTGTTTATCTTTACGTTATGAACCATTTTCGTTTGCATTCAAGTTGGCTTTCCTTTTACCATAAACTTACTTGAAATATTATGATACAAAATTCACTGTCATCTGCATTCACACTGTCTTAAAAATTTCTCACCCTAGTTCGTACAGTATTTATCAGTAGAACAATGATTTACATATTTACTTTAGACCACATTCATGCATCATTAACACTACTAATAGCATATACAAAATTGTACAAACATAAATAAACAAAAACCCTTCAAGAAATAAACAGAACAATTCACAAAAACATTCTCTTGACCTGTTTCTTGAATGCCTCTGTGCGCTACTGGATTCTGTTGGATGAAAATTAGAACTACATACTCGACTGAACCCACTTCAGGCCATTTGTCACTGTGCACGCATGAGTCATTCTCCTGATACACATACTCTAGACAGGAGTGATATAAGGTGCCACACCTCACATCTCCTATGATTAAAAAGTTTTTATTTTAAAAAGTTTAGAATTATACAGATTATCGATCCTGGCTTCAAATTTTTTATCTTTCAAAAAATTCACATTCTTATAAAATAAAATTATAAATTTCTTGTCCCAGACTTGGCTTCTACAACTAACCTAGCCTAATCTTTTAATTTCTTTATGAAAAGTCATTTCTTACTTGACAAAACTGATGCAAATTTTCAAAACAAATATTCAACATTTTAATAACTTTTTCAACATTTTTAAATTCATGTTTCATGAAAGTCCTTTGAAGTTAACTGTTTAATAATTACATTTTACCCTACCTTAGCACCAGCACATCACTTTAGTCTTTTTGTTACATAGATTTCCCTGTTATTATTATTATTATTATTATTATTATTAAGGCACCTTTGCACTGTAGCATTCATACCATCCATCATTCTCCACATATCTGTCCTTCAGGGTTTACTTGCAATGTTGTCCCTGAAACCATATTTCCATCTAAGACTACTTTCTTTACACACATCCTAATACAGAATCACTTATTATTACAAGAAATTATTTACAAATTTTATATTTTGTATAACTTGACTTCAGATGAAAGCAAATTAACAGAGTATTGCTTTTTTTACTTTAATCAGCAAGATCAAATCTACTTGAAAATTTTTTCAAGAATTTATTTCCTCTAGAAGACTTAATGAGTATTTTTTTAAAAAAGTAGTTGCTATTGAAAGCAAAACTTAAACGTTTTAACTGAACTGGGGAGAATGTAATTGTGAAAAAGACATTTCACAGAAAGCAATTAGTTAAAAAAATTTTGTAATACACCCTTACCACTTTTATGCAGTGTCTCTTTACTTCACTTCTTCATATTTTTTACCACTGTTGAACAGAAATAAAATTTTTTTATTTACATTATATATATAATCACCCCATTCATTTATATTCCTTTCATAATAAATGTTCTTCAGCTTTACACAGGTATATTTTTCGTCATATTTGTTAAACTTCCTTTACATAAGTGGCCACTGTATATCCCTTTTCATCATTACAACATTCCTTTTCCTAATGACTACACTTTAGTGTTCATCATCAAAATCTCGTTTATTAACTGCAGTTGTCCCATCCAGTTACTTTCATTTCCCTAAATTTCACTCAGTCTCCAATTTATTTTTTCATATTGCAACAGGATATTCCTCCCTATATGCCATTATTTTAACTGATATATTAATGCTTTGTACACTTCCAAATACCATGGAATAGCTTCCCATATTACTAAAGTCAATCCTTACTGCTAGCAGTTTTTCTACTTTCCCTACAATTTGACCTCCATTTCTCTCACCATAAAACTTATTTTCTCATAATACACCATAATGCCCTCTGAGGCTCTCAAACACTGTACCTTGACTGACAGAGAAGAAAATTGAAGATGATTAATTCAGCTCAGAATGACAGAAGAGGAAGACTGACAATATGAAAATAAACTGAAATAGCATTGTCAATAACTTGAGCAATTGGTATTCGCCAAACACCTAGCATTGCATAGGTTGCAACAACCTCTGAGCCCTCCAAGCTTAGCTCACATCTAACTCTGGACTAATGCATCTTTTCAAATAGATAACATTTCTTAAGACCAACGGTTTACTCGATTTCCAGCATACTAATCTATATGAATTTGGGTGTGGTTTTTCAGTAATCCTAAATGGAACCATATATTTGTCCATAAACTTTCTTATTTCTGCTGTAATATTTTTTTGCTTTTCCCTTGTTTTGACTAGTACCAGTTCTCCAATTTGGAAATTCATTGGTGGAGCATTAGCATCATGACATCTTCTTCAATCCAATGCTTTTTTAAAAATGTTTTCTCTAGCAGTTTTTTCCTTTACACTTAGTGCCCCATTTACAACAAAGGGAAACTCTACCAGTCAAACAGTAAATTATTTGTTCTTACCTCACACTCCAATTCACATGGATAAAACCCTGTAGCTTCATGCTTTATATTATTAATTACATCTTCAAAATATTCTATATGTTTTGTGCAAGCTGTATGTTTTCTATGACTATAAGTACGACATAATCTTTTCAATTCCTTCACGATCTTTTCACACATATTTCCTTGTGAGAAATATGCTGAACTCTGTATGGGCTCAATGTTCCGGCTTTCTAAATATTCTTTAAATTTATTGGAAATAAATTGCGGACCATTGTCAGACAAGATAGTTTTCGGGGCTCCTACAACCAAGAAGTAGTCTTTCTGCAATTTGTTTACTAACACTTTCACATTAGCCTTCTTAATTGGGCATAGTTTCACAAATTTTGTGAACCCATCCACCAACATGAAAACGTATTCACAAACACCTCAAGACACACGTAATGAAGCAAAAATATCACAGGCTACAAGGTTCACTGGCTCCATAATATCCAAACCTTTTATGTATATAGTCAATTAGTAAGTTAACATGTTGTTCATGGAAGCAAACCTTTGTATAGGTGCATAAAGGAACAGCCCCGACATGCTACGATAAAAGTTATTACCAATAAACACTAGGCAGCCGCTGTAAGCATCAGCAAAGGGATATTTTGCTATGTCTGAAGGTGAAAGACAAATGATGGAAACTTTTTTCAATTTTTTTTGACAATTATTAGTTCTTGTGGCGAGAAGACATATTTCCTGTGATACAATGTGTTGTCTGAATAATAATCCTATGAAAGTATGAAGTGTTAGAGTTCATTTAGTGCAAAACCATGAAAGCTTTCTTTTCTTCCACGCATTATGCCAATTTCATATCACTGTAGCTGCCTGCATCAGAAGAGGAAGTCCGATTAAAAATCCTTACTGTATCCGTGCTCAAGAATGAGAAATACTTATGGCGGAAGAAGACGAATATAATCAAATGGCTTAAATCTCAACAAAATAGAGAATACAGGAATTGATGTAAGTTAAAAGTGAAAGACATTGCATTCGCTTAAAAATCTATAAGGAATCAAAATGATAAAACTGCAAAAAAATCAATTTGTTTAATTAATTATATTATATATTTTTTAAATATAAATTTGCACACCTTCCATTGACTATCTGTATTTTTTCTTCTGTGGCAACTTTAGGATAAACTGGGTCACCTAAATAACATTTTACCAAATTGTCATCTTGGTTTTGTTCCCTTCTTAATTCTTTACACACTTTTTTCAACTGTCCTTCTTTATCAATTTTCATTATGGTTGCAAATATATGAATCCCTTCTTTGTCTGTCAACGTATTTTCATTATTCTCATTATCATCTAACCCCCCCCCGGATAATGCATTAGCTGCCAAATTCTCAGATTCATTTATGTATTTAATTTCTAGATCACACTGTTGCAAGTATAAAGACCACCTGGTTAGTTAGCTGAAGAACATTTTCTTCAGGCATACTCACTCAGTGAGACTGAGACACATGTTTTAGTTCACTCATACATTTGGCATATTCAGAACTGATTTTACTGTCTAACATCATTGTGATCATTTACACATATAGACTCAACCGCCGCTGTTTTGACCTTTGCTTTCTGCACACTTTCTATTATCAAATCTATCCTTTGTTTGTTTCCAATAGCAACTTTTTTTAAGGCATTAGTTAACTCACTTTTTACTGTTTTAATGGATTGTTGCCAGTTATTTTCAACTTGAGAAATTTTGCCATCCACTTCAGTTTCTAAGGACTGCAAATAATTTTTACATTTCTTTTAAAACCGCAGTCTGCTTTTCAAGTTTTTCATTAAAATCACTAGTTTGCTTTTCAATTTTCTGACCAATTGTTTCAGCCAAATTAGTAAATCCATCTTTTATAGAACCCATTAATGCTGCAAACATTTCTTGCAAACTTCCAGGTTCCGTTTTCTGCATTACTATTCCCTGTTTATCTTGCTCCACTGGTACTATACCAAATTTGGTATCCTCATTTGACACATTGGTTTCAGTAACACAACCCACACTGTTATCACAAAATTGGTTGTTACCAATTTCATGATTATGTCACTTTCAGGATTTACATGAACCCCACTAGTTACATTAACTGACACACTTGAAGCAGATTCTACTCCACTGTCCATGAACAACAAAGAAATATTAACAAAAACCTCCTCTTTTACTTAAAACATCTGCTCCTTCTCTCTGTTCAGGCATGGCAGTTTGTGAAGCACTTACACTGATTGAGCGTCCTTCCTCTTTTATCATATTTACAAAATCTGTAACACTTTCCGTGTTACACAGTCTTACAGCACACACACAAAACAAATGTAATGAACTTAACTTATCCTTCGATGAATGCTGCAGCCTCGGCATGCTGAAACTGCGAGTCCAACCTCCTTGTCTGCTGTATCAGTTTCAGGGTCCCCGCTTGTCATGTAAGTGGGCAGCACTGCCCTGCTGTACTGGTGCTCATTGACACCACTATGATGCCATCTGCTGCTTCAATGCACCCTCATTGTTACTATTACTATTTAACATATTCTTTCTTGTAAGTCTCTTCGGCTACTCAAAACGGGTTCCATTCAAAATTCCATGCGTAACGATTTACTAAATTTTTTCATTATTGTTCACTATACGGTCTTCACACACAAAATTCCTCTCAACCACTGATTCAATGTACTACGGCTTTTTAACTGTTTTCCTGGAGCAATGCACTATGTGCAGTGGCGTGGTTCCTTTCGTCCTGCACTTACCTGTGAACTTGCTGCAGCAGATCACTGGTAGGAAAGATGAGCAGAAACCTACTGTACAGAAATCGCATCAGGCTGCATACAATGTAACTATTCCAAGAATCAGGAAAAGGTCTTAATTTTGAATGAAAGGTGGAAATACTGGCAAAATTACTGTATATTCTGAAGTCAAGAATTACATATTCACTGCCAAGAAGGTGATTCTAACACAGTCATGCACAGACCTTCTCATTCACATTAGCAAGTTTATGGTACCACATTTCCCAAAATGTAAACAAGCTACTAAGCATGGATTGTTCTTAAATTAAAAATGCTCACCACACTATTAAGTTTATTGGTGTCTAATGCTCTCAAGTTCTTAGTCACTGATCTGCACAGTACGCCACATGGAATTACTGTCTTTTCTCATACACAAAATTACTCTAAAAAAATCTGTACTTTAAATAAAATACACAAGAATAAATATGCCTTCACTTTAAAGCACTTTTGTGACATGTAGCACAACTAAAACTGGCAAACTATTACTTCCTTCGGAGTTCATACTACACATGACCGTACCATTGAAAGGCCAGGCTCTGACTCCTTAGACTGCTGTAAGAATTCTATATTTCGAAGAGAAAAGACACACGAAGAATACTCCAGTCTAATTGGTCAATTTTCTTTAAGGCCAATAGAAAAACATTATTCTCCCACATTATTCTGTGATTTTCCTGACTAACCAATCAACAAATAACACTTTTGAACTGTACTTTCTCCTGAAATAAATATTTAACCTTCTGATATTTTGCTTATACTTTACGTTATTAACTATTTTCATTTGCACTCAAATTAGCTTTCTTTTTACCATAAACTTACTTAACATATTATGATACAAAACTCCCCATTGCCTGCATTCACATTGTCTTAAAAATTTCTCACACTAGTTTTTTTACAGCGTTTATCACAGAACTATGATCTACATGTTTACTTTAGACCACATTCACACTATACAAAACTGTACAAACATAAATAAACAAAAAACCTCCAAGAAATAAACAGAACAATTCACAAAAACACTCTCATGACCTGTTTCTTGAATGTCTCTGTGCACTACTGGACCCTGGTGGATGAAAGTTAGAACTACATACTTGACTGAACCCACTTCAGGCTATCTGTCACTGTGCATGCATGAGCCACTCTCCTGATACACAGGCTATAGACATAAGCCATATAAGGTGCCATTCCTCAAGGTGCAGTAAAAAACACACAAAATTATTGGAAATGATGCAGGGAGAGTGATCAATTTGAAAGTATAGGATTAATTATATTGGTGGGAGTAATGTGGGACTTAAGATGCTACACCAACAATCAGCGTGGTGTTGTAACCATCTGTTGTGTGTGGCTGAGACGGTTGATAAAGTGTGCTTCATAAGTAGAGCATGCAGTGCAGTTTGTAAGGCGATAAGAGAAACACAGGAAAGAAGAGAGTCTATCTCTCTGCTCACCCCTACCACTCCTCACATTCCTAGCTTCTATGTGCTTCCTTAAGTCCATAAATATAACCACCCAGGACGCCCCATTGTGGCCAGTTACTGTGCCCCCACTGAGAGAATTTCTGCTCTCATAGACTAACACCTTCAACCTATTTCAACCTATTACCCAGAACCTACCCTTCTATACAGAAGATACCAACCATTTCCTCCACTGGCCGAGACAGACACAGCAACAAGGAAGTAACCGCTTTTGTGACGTATACGAGTTCCTAACCAGGAGCGAATTTTATTATATCATCTGTGTGCTTTAATAGTTTAGTTTCTTGAGTTTATGCATGTAAATTTAATATCTAATAGCCACTGTTTTCATGTTTTCGTTTGGGTCAGAAAATAAACCTATTTTGTGATGTATTACAAGTTCCTAATCAGGGGTGAATTATTTAGTTTCACCTGAGTGCTTTGGTAGTTGTTGTTGTTGTTGTTGTCGTCTTCAGTCCTGAGACTGGTTTGATGCGGCTCTCCGTGCTACTCTATCCTGTGCAAGCTTTTTCATCTCCCAGTACGTACTGCAGCCTACATCCTTCTGAATCTGCTTAGTGTATTCATCTCTTGGTCTCCCTCTATGATTTTTACCCTCCACGCTGCCCTCAAATACTAAATTGGTGATCCCTTGATGCCACAGAACATGTCCTACCAACTGATCCATTCTTCTAGTCAACTTGTGCCACAAACTCCTCTTCTCACCAATCCTATTCAGTACCTCCTCATTAGTAATGTGACCTACCCATCTAATCTTCAGGATTCTTCTGTAGCACCACATTTCAAAAGCTTCTATTCTCTTCTTGTCCAAACTATTTATCATCCATGTTTCACTTCCATACATGGCTACACTCCATACAAATACTTTCAGAAATGACTTCCTGACACTTAAATCTATACTCGATGTTAAGAAATTTCTCTTCTTCAGAAATGCTTTCCTTGCCATTGCCAGTCTACATTTTATATCCTCTCTACTTCGACCATCATCAGTTATTTTGCTTCCCAAATAGCAAAACTCTTTTACTACTTTAAGTGTCTCATTTCCTAATCTAATTCCCTCAGCATCACCTGACTTAATTCGACTACATTCCATTATCCTCATTTTGCTTTTGTTGATGTTCATCTTATATCCTCCTTTCAAGACACTTTCCATTCCATTCAACTGCTCTTCCATGTCCTTTGCTGTCTCTGACAGAATTACAATATTATTGGCGAACCTTAAAGTTTTTATTTCTTCTCCATGGATTTTAATACCTACTCCGAATTTTTCTTTTGTTTCCTTTACTGCTTGCTCAATATTCACATTAAATATCATCGGGGATAGGCTACAACCCTGTCTTACTCCCTTCCCAACCACTGCTTCCCTTTCATGTTCCTCGACTTACAACTGCCGTCTGGTTTCTGTACAAATTGTAAATAGCCTTTCGCTCTTTGTATTTTACCCCTGCCACCTTCAGAATTTGAAAGAGAGTTTTCCAGTCAACATTGTCAAAAGCTTTCTCTAAGTCTACAAATGCTAGAAATGTAGGTTTGCCTTTCCATAATCTATTTTCTAAGATAAGTCGTAGGGTCAGTATTGCCTCACGTATTCCAACATTTCTACGGAATCCAAACTGATCTTCGCTGAGGTCGGCTTCTACCAGTTTTTCCATTCGTCTGTAAAGAATTTGTGTTAGTATTTTGCAGCTGTGGCTTATTAAACTGATTGTTCGGTAATTTTCACATCTGTCAGCACCTGCTTTCTTTGGGATTGGAATTATTATATTGTTCTTGAAGTCTGAGGGCATTTCGCCTGTCTCATACATCTTGCTCACCAAATGGTAGAGTTTTGTCAGGACTGGCTCTCCCAAGGCCGTCAGTAGTTCCAATGGAATGTTGTCTACTCCCGGTGTCTTGTTTCGACTCAGGTCTTTCAGTGCTCTGCCAAACTCTTCATGCAGTATCGTGTCTCCCATTTCATCTTCATCTACATCCTCTTCCATTCCATAATATTGTCCTCAAGTACATTGTCCTTGTATAGACCCTCTATATACTCCTTCCACCTTTCTGCTTTCCCTTCTTTGCTTAGAACTGGGTTTCCATCTGAGCTCTTGATATTCATACAAGTGGTTCTCTTTTCTCCAAAGGTCTCTTTAATTTCCATAGTGAGATAAGCCTCTACATCCTTACATTTGTCCTCTAGCCATCCCTGCTTAGCCATTTTGCACTTCCTGTTGATCTCATTTTTGAGATGTTTGTATTCCTTTTTGCCTGCTTCATTTACTGCATTTTTATATTTTCTCCTTTTGTCAATTAAATTCAATATTTCTTCTGTCACCCAAGGATTTCTACTAGCCCTCGTCTTTTTACCTACTTGATCCTCTGCTGCCTTCACTACTTCATCCCTCAAAGCTACACATTTTTCTTCTACTGTGTTTCTTTCCCCCATTCTTGTCAGTGGTGCCCTTATGCTCGCTTTGAAACTCTGTACAACCTCTGGTTTAGTCAGTTTATCCAGGTCCCATCTCCTTAAATTCTCACCTTTTGGAAGTGTCTTCAGTTTTAATCTACAGTTCATAACCAATAGATTGTGGCCAGAGTCCCCATCTGCCCCTGGAAATGTCTTACAATTTAAAACCTGGTTCCTAAATCTCTGTCTTACCATTATATAATCTACCTGAAACCTTCTAGTATCTCCAGGGTTCTTTGATGTATACAGCCTTCTTTTATGATTCTTGAACCAAGTGTTAGCTATGATTAAGTTGTGCTCTGTGCAAAATTTCACCAGGCGGCTTCCTCTTTCATTTCTTACCCTCAATCCATATTCACATACTAAGTTTCCTTCTCTTCCTTTTCCTACTGTCGAATTCCAGTCACCCATGACTATTAAATTTTCATCTCCCTTCGCTATCTGAATAATTTCTTTTATCTCATCATACATTTCTTCAATTTCTTCGTCATATGCAGAACTAGTAGTCATGTAGTCTTGTACTACTGTCTTAGGCATGGGCTACGCCTGTATTACCCCTATTTGATTTTGTAATTATAACCCTGTATTCACCAGACCAAAAGTCTTGTTCCTCCTGCCACCGAACTTCACTAATTCCCACTATATCCAACTTTAACCTATCCATTTCCCTTTTTAAATTTTCTAACTTACCTGCCTGATTAAGGGATCTGACATTCCACAGTCCGATCTGTACAATGCCAGTTTTCTTTCTCCTGATAATGATGTCCTCCCAAGTAGCCCCCTCCCGGAGATCCGAATGGGGGACTATTTTACCTCCGGAATATTTTACCCAAGAGGACGCCATCATCATTTATCCATACAGTAAAGCTGAATGCCCTTGGGAAAAATTACGTCTGTAGTTTCCCCTTGCTTTCAGCCGTTCGCAGTACTAGCACAGCAAGGCCATTTTGGTTAGTGTTACAAGGCCAAATCAGTCAAGCATCCAGACTGTTGCCCCTGCAACTACTGAAAAGGCTGCTGCCCCTCTTCAGGAACCATACATTTGTCTAGCCTCTCAACAGATACCCCTCTGTTGTGGTTGCACCTACGGCACAGCTATCTGTATCGCTGAGGCACGCAAGCCTCCCCAACAACGGCAAGGTCTATGGTTCATGGAGGAGGCGGGGGGGGGGGGGGGGGTGTAGGGGGGGGGCTTTGGTAGTTAGGTTTATGAATATTTGCATATTATTAGGCACAGTTCCTGCATTTTCGTCAGGGTCTAGAGTAGAGTTGTGCAGCACGCGCCGATAGTCCATTTACCTGCATAGTTTAGTTTTCCACGGTCTTTAGTATGGACAGGGACTGCGATTGTCGTGTGTGGATGTGAACTGAGTTGGCGAAACTTCGCTCTCAGATTCAGGCTGTGATGGCTTCAGTTATACTGCTTGAGGCTGCAGTGGATGGGCACCACTGTTGTGCGCTGGCCGTGTGCATCCAAAGGACGTCCAGCATGTCTGAGTACTCTGATCGGTCCTCACCAGTGGCCAACCCCTGACCCCTCCACCTGTGGTTGAGTGGGAGGTTGCTTCGTGGCAAGCAGGCGGCGAAAGACTTCCCAGGTGGCCACTCGTAAGGCCTCCCCAGTTTGTCTGATAAACGGGTTCCAGGTGCTGTCTGTGGTTGACACTGTCACTGAACCAGATGTTGTCACCTGTCCAGATTCAGAGGAAACCACTCAGCTTGCAAGATCCAGGCAATCACAGAGGGTAGGGTTATTGGTAGTTGGGAGCTCGAATGTTAGGCGCGTTATGGGGCCCCTTAGGGACTTGTCTGACAAGAAGGGTAAGAAAACCGATGTGCTCTCCGTGTGCATACCGGGTGGAGTCATTCCAGATGTGGAAAGGGTCCTCCCGGATGCCATAAAGAGCACAGGGTGCAGCCAACTGCAGGTGGTTGCTCATGTTGGTACTAATGATGTGTGCCACTTTGGATCAGAACAGATTCTCTCTGGTTTTGAGCAGCTAACAGAAGTGATAAAGGCTGCCAGTCTTGCTTGCAAGATGAAAGCAGAGCTGACCATTTGTAGCATGGTTGACAGGACCGATTGCGGACCTCTGGTACAGAGTCAAGTGGAGGGTCTGAATCAGAGGCTCAGACAGTTCTGTGACCGTGTAGGCTGCAGATTCCTCTACTTGCGCCAAAGGGTGCTTGGATTTCGGGTTCCGCTGAGTAGTGTCCACTATATGCAGGAGGCAGCTGCATGGGTAGCAGGGCTGTGTGGCATGGACTGGGTGGTTTTTTAGGTTAGAGAGTCTTGGGAAAACACAAGAAGGCTGAACACCGGAAGAACTTAGATACAGGAACCATTGGTATAACAGCTGTAAATTGTCGTAGCTGTGTTGGGAAAGTACCAGAGCTCCAAGTGCTAATAGAAAGCACTGATGCTCAAATTGTTATATGCACTGAAAGCTTGGATATAAGCTCAGCCGAAATTTTTGCGAAGAATCTACTGGTGTTCCTAAAGGATACGCTAAACGTGGTTGGCGGTGGAGTGTTTGTTGCTATTAGAAGTAGTTTAACTTGTCGCAAAATTGATATAGATACTTCCTGTGAGTTAGTATGGGCAGAGGTCATTGTTGGCAACCAGAATAAGATAATAATTGGATCCTTTTACCGACATCCCAATTCAGATGACACAGTTGCTGAAAGGTTCAAAGAAAGCTTGAGTTTGATTTCAAACACATACCCGAGTCATACAATAATAGTTAGTGGTTACTTTAATTTACGCTCGTTATGTTGGCGAAAATACATGTTTAATTCCGGAGGTATGCATAAAATATCATCCAAAATTGTGCTAAATGCATTCTCTGAAAATTATTTTGAGCAGTTAGTTCATGAGCCCACGCGAATAGTAAACAGTTGTGAAAACACACTTGACCTCTTAGCAACAAATTACCCTGAGTTAATAACTGGCATCAAAACCAATTCAGGGATTAGTGAACACAGGGTTGTCATAGTGAGATTGAATATTGTAATCCCCAAATCCTCGAAAAATAAGCAAAAAATATATCTATTCAAAAAAGCAGATAAAAATTTACTTGACATCTTCCTGAGAGACAATCTCCACTCATTCCAAATTAATAATATAAGAGTAGACCAGATGTGGCTTAAATTCAAAGAAGTAGTATCAGCAGAAATTTAGAGATTTATACCAAATAAATTAACAAACGACGGAGCTGATCCTCCTTGGTATGCAAAACGGGTTAGAACACTGTTGCAGAAACAATGAAACAAACATGCCAAATTTAAACGGACGCAAAATCCCCAAGACTGGTGATCTTTTACAGAAGCTCGAAATTTAGTGCAGACTTCAGTGTGAGATGCTTATAATAGTTCCTACAGTGAAACTTTATCTCGAAACCTGGCAGAAAATCCAAAGAGATTCTGGTCATATGTGAAGTATGCTAGTGGCAAGAAACACTCAATGCCTTCTCTGCGCGATAGCAATGGAGATACTGTCGAAGACAGTGTTGCCAAAACAGGGTTACTAAACACATCCTTCATAAATGCCTTCACAAAAGAGGGCAAAGTAAATATTTCAGAATTCGAATCGAGAACAGCTGCCAACATGAGTAACGTAGAAGTAAATATCCTCGGTGTAGTAAAGCAACCTAAATCACGTAATAAAAGCAAGTCTTCTGGTCCAGACTGTATACCAATTAGGTTCCTTTTGGAGTATGCTGGTGCATTAGCTCCATACTTAACAATCATATACAACCATTCGCTAGACAAAAGATCTGTACCCAAAGACTGGAAAGTTGCACAGGTCACATCAATATTTAAGAAAGGTAGTAGGAGTAATCCACTAAATTATAGGCCTATATCATTAACGTCAATATGCAGCAGGATTTTGCAACATATATTGTGTTCGAATATTATGACTTACCTTGAAGAAAATGGTCTATTGACCCACAGTCAACATGGGTTTAGAAAACATCGTTCCTGTGAAACACAACTAGCTCTTTACTCACATGATGTGTTGAGTGCTATTGACAAGGGTTTTCAGATCAATTCCGTATTTTTGGACTTCCGGAAGGCTTTTGACACTGTACCCCACAAGCAGCTCGTAGTGAAATTGCGTGCTTATGGAATATTGTCTCGGTTATGTCACTGGATTTGTGATTTCCTGTCAGAGAGGTCACAGTTGTAGTAATTGACGGGAAAGTCATTGAGTAAAACAGAAGTGATTTCTGGCGTTCCCCAAGGTAGTGTTATAGTCCCTTTGATGTTCATTATCTATATAAATGATTTGGGAGACAATGTGAGCAGCTGTCTTCGGTTGTTTGCAGATGACACTGTCATTTATCGACTAATAAAGTAATCAGAAGATCGAAACAAACTGCAAAACAATTAAGAAAAGATATCTGAATGGTGCGAAAAGTGGCAGTTGACCCTAAAAAACGAAAAGTGTGAGGTCATCCACATGAGTGCTAAAAGGAACTTGTTAAACTTCAGTTACACAATAAGTCAGTCTAATCTAAAAGCTGTAAATTCAACTAAATACCTAGGTATTACAAGTACAAACAGCTTAAATTGTAAGGAACACAAAGAAAATGATGTGGGGATGGCGAACCGAAGACTGAATTTTGTTGGCAGGACACTTAGAAAATGTACCAGACCTACTAAGGAGACTGCCTGCACTATGCTTGTCCATCCTCTTTCAGAATACTGCTGTGTGGTGTGGGATCCTTACCAGATAGGACTGATGGAGTACATTGAGAAAGTTCAAAGAAAGTCAGCATGTTTTGTATTATCGCAAAATATGGGAAAGAGAGTCATAGAAATGATACAGGATTTTGGCTGGACATCATTAAGAGAAAGGCATTTTTCGTTGTGATGGAATCTTCTCACGAAATTCCAATCACCAACTTCCTCCTCTGAATGTGAAAATATTTTATTGACACTGACCTACATAGGGAGGAACAATCACCACGTTAAAATAAGGAAAATCAGAGCTCGTAAGGAAAGATATAGGTGTTCATTCTTTCTGCATGCTATACAAGACTGGAATAATAGAGAATTGTGAAGGTGGTTCAATGAACCCTCTGCCAGGCACTTAAATGTGATTTGCAGAGTATCTATGTAGATGTAGATGTAGACTCTCCACAGCTCCTGTCCCTTTACCACACAGTACCCTGCTCATCACTATGTATACCACCTCTCTGTACACTAACATTCCTAATGGCCATAGCCTCAACACTATTGAAACTACCTTTCCAAATCCCTGATGGATTCCAAACCAACAACCTCCTTCCTAGTCACCATGACTGACTATATCCTCACCCACAATTACTTCTCCTTTGAAGGCATTACCTACGAACGGCTATGGCTACCCACATGGCATCATCCAATGCCAACATATTCATGGGCCATCTAGAGAAAACTTTTCTAAAAACCCAGAATGCTAAACTTCTCACCTGGTTGAGATTCATTGAGGACTTGTTTGCTATCTGGATCGAAGGTGGGGACACCTTATCCACATTCCTCCAGAACCTCAACAACTTCTCCCCCATTTGATTTACCTGGTTCTACTCAACCCAACAAGTGTCTCTAATCCATTGTCTCCAATTTCTCCCATTGGCACTTGTCTCTTGCACTGTAACTGTCTGCACCTCTTTCTCTCATTGTTCCTTACCATTGTCTTCTTTTCTGTCAGTTTCACTGTCTCTCTGTACTACTGCCATTGTCTTTGTCCCATTCTTTTACTCTCCAATTGTCGGTGCCTCTTTCTTTCTTGCTTACAGCCTGCTGTCTTTCTCTTCAACCACCACTGTCTCCTCTCCATGTACGTCTGTGGGGATAGTTCACTTGGGGTTTTGACTTGTAGACTAGGAAGCTTTAAAAGTGGGGATGTTAGCAGATTAAATATAGGGAAGGGAGAGACAGTAACAAACTGTATTATTTTATTTAGCATAGGGCAGTGCACATCATTTCACACTTCTTGAAAATGTTTAAACAAAGATATAAATAAAAAACTCAATTAAATATGCTGTACAAGAAGTATAAAACATACAGATACTGGGCAATACAATTAAATAGAGACATCAAGATTATATATGGTCAATACAATTAAATACAAACTTCAAGATTATATATAAACATCAAGATTATATATCAAGTCTTTTGTTGTGTCTGTTGCCATCAGAAATTCACTGAACTTGCCACTGTACGCTCTTTTGCCGCACTCTTGGACAATGTGGCAGATCGTCTGTCTGTTGGCTCTGCAGTCACAGTTGGGAGTTGATGTATTTCCCCATTTGTAAAGAGTATCTGCATATCATCCATGATTTGTGTGTATTCTGTTAAGGGATGACCATATTTTACGTGGTAGTTCATATCCATGTGGTCTCTCAGTGATGCAGGGGAGGGCTTGACAATGCTCAGGGCACACCTCTTGCCATTGTTCCCTCCAGATCTTTATTGCATCAAAGTTTATACTTTGCAATTCCTTGGCTATTATCATTATTGGATGTCCAGACCGAAGTCTGTTTCTTTCCAGGTCAGGCATATCACTGTGTATAGGAAGCTGAGCATTGTCAAACAAACTGTAACCCCCTCTTCCAGACCTGTACAATAGACCCACATCTGTACATGTCCAACCTACAACAATTTTATTTTCATTACAGTCATATTTACATCTTCAACTACAGTGTGCTCTCTCACCAACTTATATGTTTTCCTCTATGTTCTAGTAATTTCTGTCATATGTCTCTTCATTGCACACTAAGAACCCAGTTTTTGAATGGCTTTTGCACAATAAAAATTGTGTGTGGATCAGTGGGTGAGTGATAGTCCTTCAGTCACATGTCACTGTGGTGACTTGCATGTCCTTAACTGACCTCACTTATCCAAGCAGGAAGAGGATATCTAACTGTGTAACATGGGAATATGAACCACATATTGTTTCTGGTAACTCTTCACATTGTTGGATTAAAGACAAACTGAAAGTTTTTGTAGTCTGGCCAGCATTTGATCCCACAACATCTCAATTTACAGACACACACTTTAGCAGCAGACCACAAGGCCAAATGCCTTATGCACTAAAAGACATTATGTCACTTCCATGAACAGAAATAGGTAATACACACTCACTGTAAACTTTGTTTTTGAAAACCATCAAAAGCTTAGTTTTGAAAGTCCCATTCATTGTCTTTGCCTGTCCTCAAAACCCCTTCAGCTGGGCCTGTGAATGTAATGTTAATTTTTGCAATAGTCTTTTCAGTATGTGATTGCACATATTTCAGTATTAGTATAAAAACAGACTTCGTCTAGCTAACAGTTAGTTAATAAACAATATATTGAAAGTGTTCCTGACAAATGCAAAGCAATATATATGATTATAATAGAAAGAAACATTTCAAGCTTTTGCAACCCATGGTTGCTTCATCAGGAAAGAGGGAAGGAGAGGGAAAGACGAAAGGATGTGGGTTTTAAGGGAGAGGGTAAGGAGTCATTCCAATCCCGGGAGTGGAAAGACTTACCTTAGGGGGGAAAAGGGACAGGTATACATTCGCACACACACATATCCATCTGCACATATACAGACACAAGCAGACATATGTAAAGGCAAAGAGTTTGGGTAGAGATGTCAGTCGAGGCGAAAGTACAGAGGCAAAGATGTTGTTGAGTGACAAGTGATGTACGAGAGTTGGCAACTTGAAATTAGCGGAGGTTGAGGCCTGGTGGTCGTTCCCACATAGAAGACAACAAACTGTCCATCCTCATGAATGGACACAGGCAGACAGTGTTTGTTGGTAATGAGGATCACCCTGTGGCTAAACATGCCTTGGTGCACGGCCAGCACATCTTGGCACAGAGTTACACCATCCGGGTTATCTGGATACTTCCCACTGACACCGACCTATCAGAACTCCGGAGATGGGAACTTGCCCTTCAATATATCCTCTCTTCCCATTAACCACCAGGCCTCAACCTCCGCTTTTTGCGAAAGCTTGAATTTTGTGTGTGTGTTTATATTTGTTTGTGTGTCTATCAACATGCCAACGCTTTCGCTTGGTAAGTTACATCATCTTTGTTTTTATATAAAATGAAAGTGCTGGCAGGTCGACAGACACACAAACAAACACAAACATACACACAAAATTCAAGCTTTCGCAACAAACTGTTGCCTCATCAGGAAAGAGGGAAGGAGAGGGAAAGACGAAAGGATGTGGGTTTTAAGGGAGAGGGTAAGGAGTCATTCCAATCCCGGGAGCGGAAAGACTTACCTTAGGGGGAAAAAAGGATGGGTATACACTCGCACACACACACATACCCATCCACATATTGTGTCTGTATATGTGTGGATGGATATGTGTGTGTGTGCGAGTGTATACCCGTCCTTTTTTCCCCCTAAGGTAAGTCTTTCCGCTCCCGGGATTGGAATGACTCCTTACCCTCTCCCTTAAAACCCACATCCTTTCGTCTTTCCCTCTCCTTCCCTCTTTCCTGATGAGGCAACAGTTTGTTGCGAAAGCTAGAATTTTGTGTGTATATTTGTGTTTGTTTGTGCGTCTATCGACCTGCCAGCGCTTTTGTTTGGTAAGTCACATCATCTTTGTTTTTAGATATATTTTTCCCACGAGGAATGTTTTCCTCTCTCTCTCTCTCTCTCTCTCTCTCTCTCTCTCTCTCTCTATATATATATATATATATATATATATATATATATATATATATATATATATATCACAGGAAAAAAGTGGATATAATGCTATATGCACACATTTTTTAAATTGTGTTGTAGCTTGATAATGCCCAAGGGGCTGAAATTAGCTAAGCTATAAATAATGAAATAAAGCCATTATGTCAAAACAACCTATGCAGGAGGGTAAGATCCATCAAGAAACTCACAGCTGTACATGAGACGTTACACTTGACCCACATTACTTAATTCATTACTTTCTGAACTCAGTAGACTAAGTCCCAAAATGAACTGAGGATATACATGTTCAACAAATCTGGTCGGTGCAGAGCTTTTTTGGAAGTGTTTCCACCATAATGGTATCACACCCATATGTGTGACAAATATTGTTTCTGAGTTCTCCAGTTCCAAAAGTTTGTATTGCTATAGGGTCTGCACATTACAAGATGCCCCAGTGATATAGTAATGTGATGTCACCATCTGATTTCTATTCTTGACACTTATTTCCACTGCATGCAAGACATCGCTTGGTGTCGTAATCAAAATGTCTAAAAAAATACGCTACCTGTGTAGGTGACATACTGTCTGGCAGCCAGCAGGGTGGGACTGTCTCTGATTCAGAGGGGAAGCATTTTACAATGATAGCAGATATGGTTCTCTGAAAAAGGTCCTCAGCCATCCAGCCCACAAATACTTGCAGATTCTGAAAAATTTTTCTATCCTGGCAGGAAGCAATTTCAAGGGTAGCAGCCAGTTGTGTGATGGGAGCTGAAAGTTGCAAAAAGCACTCCAGCTGGTACTGCTTACAATACACCATCCTGCATTAACAGTGGGACATCACTGATCATTTACCAATTCTCTGTTGTCTTGATCCTTGTGCAAGCCTTGCCCTGCAATTAAAAGTGGCCACCAACCCCTGCAACCTCTCTGCCATTCTATTTGCATCATTTCAGACACAAATTAAGACACTCATATCACATTGCACCCAGCATCACAACATTCCTTTACTGAGGCTAGAATAAGAAATTTTAAATATGACCGAGAATCTGCATTGGAACATTTGAACCTCTTTAACATATTGTTTGCCCAAAAAATGCAAAGAAAATGTACATAACAGTTTAATTTGACCAAAGGTCCACACAACTGTTTACTACTTCTAGAATATGCTTAGTTACTTAGTTATGGCACTCTCATCAGCACTCAAATCTACAACATAGACCTGTTAAAACATATGTTTGTCTATGAAATGTATAACATACAAAATACGATGAAACTGAAATGTAACTGTAAGCATAACAACATGTGGATCAAGATATGTGGTGGATGGAGAATGAACATGCAAATAATTTGATGTAAAAATAAAAATATGTGTTACGTTTGTTGGTGTAAATCGTATCAATAAAACAAAAGAATAAGTGTTTTATTGTGTGACAATAGTGAGCAGTTGTGAGGATGATTAAATCATTTTATTATTATTATTATTTATTTTTACAGTATTAACGAAAGACTATGAGAATGCAAACAAATAATCATAAGGATGTAGCAGACAAGGTTTCCATGTATCCATATGGACAGAATGAGGGTATACTACCAATACCATGTGGCAGATGATTTTTTTTTTTTTTTTAAAGGGCATATTGACTGTAGTGCCAGTGTTGCATCACATGAATATTCAGAATGTATAAACTATCAGTTAGCACACCGGGCCTCACTTTCACTCAAAACTGTCTGGTGAAGATGGGCTGGAATTAATGGGTGAGCAAAGGGTATAGAGCTCATGGGCAGTTGCAAGGACCAAACTGCAGTTGTATTGTACGTCTGGGTGTGAGACAAGAGTGGGCAGTACCACACATCCTTCCTTTGTGGTAGTGACAGTGTGGTCTGAACCAAGTAACTCTCATCAGGAAAGTGGCTGCCACAACATCACGAAGGCACAGTCTGGCAGACAGCAAGGATTCCACAACATATAGCCTCTCCAACGATGATGATTCCAGGGTATCATTCTACATATCAACCTCCTTGACTGTGGTTTAGATAACAACACTGTTCCTCAGCTGTCAAATGACAGTAGGATGTACATAACTCTGGTCTGAGCAAGATGGAGGTTAAAAATGCAACATACAACTGGCACATCATTATTATCCATGGGCTAACTGAAGATGACGTAGTGCCTGTCAGTACTGTATTTACAGATGATAGTTGATTGTTATTCTCATCAGGAGAAAAATAGTAATTTCTGGTGGACTATTTCACAGTACAGAACAGTGCTAGAGCCTGGACAAATGGTTGAGTAACAGCAACTCTAAGATCAAGAAATTATTGTTGTGGATTGCAGAATGTCATTATGGGAAGTGCTGATGTAGTGGATCATTGGTAGTCCCTCATTAAATTATAGTTATGCTCTTTTATACTCCATGGTCACCGTAGAAGTGTTGGGCTGTGTCTAGGGTCAGCATTCCCCTGGATGCCAGACTGTCTATTGCCTCTCATGTTTACATACAGCAGGCTGCTGGACTGAAATGTTCCATGACCTTTGGGCTCCCTTGTATGACACCTCCTAAGTAGGTGAGGAATAATCACACTTTGTGGGACTCCCTCATGTTCCCAAAACCGCCATAAGCTGTGAGTCAGTGGCCTTCCACCAGCTGGGTTGTTCATCTTTCTACGTGTGCTGCCACGTATACTGCTGCCTCTCTCTTTTTTTCTGGACACCAGGTGTGCAGAGTGCTCATACTGCATTTCATCTGGTCTGAGTCTCCTCTCATACAAGCCAAATGAGTGAATACACATTACACATGAAGCACATTAAATAGAATAACAAAAAAACAATACAAATTGTATTACAGCTGACAACATACATTCTGGGTTACAAGTATTGAAATATATGAAATAAACTTGTCATAAGTTCTGAACAGTTTGCGTTAGGATTTTCAACCTGCACAGTTGGCTTCGGGGCATGATGGGAATTAGTATGGTTTGGTTTAGTGACAAATCCCACTTTCGTTTGGATGGGTTCATCAATAAGCAACATTGGCGCATTTGGGGGACTGAGAATCCACACTTCACAATTGAGAGGTCTCTTCCCCTTAACAGGTGACCGTGTGGTGTGCAATGCCCAGTCATGGAATAATCGGTCCAATATTCCTTGATGGCAAAGTGGCTACCGAATGGTATGTGAAGGTTTTGGAAGGTGATTTCATCCTCATTATCCAAAGTGACCCTGATTTCAACAACATGGGATTCATACAAGATGGAGATTGACCCCATTGAAGCAGGAGAGTGTTTGATGTCCTGGAGGAGCACTTTGGAGACAGCATTCTGGCTCTGGGACACCTAGAAGCCACTGGCATGGGCCTTGATTGACCATCATATTCTCCAGATCTGAACACTTGCAACTCCTTTTTGAGGGACTGTATTAAAGACATGGTGCGCAGCAACCTTAAAACCACTGCTGGGCTGAAAACAGCCATTCTGGAGATCATAAACAGTATTGATCTTTCAACACTTCAGCAGGTCATGCAGAATTTTGCTATCATCTGCACAACATCATCACCAAGGATGGCAGGCATATCAAACATCTCATAACCTAAATCTGAATATCTGTAGTGATGTTTACATGTTGAATAAAGTATGTACACATTGTGGTTCGTAACTAATTTAGAACTTTTTTCATCTAGTTCAATAATTGTCAACCTTTATATTTCCCTCATTTATGGCAAAGAACCAGAATATTCCTTGACCATAAGGATATTGTGTGTGTGTGTGTGTGTGTGTGTGTGTGTGTGTGTGTGTGTGTGTGTGTGTGTAAGATCACAGGTTTGCATGCACACAGCTGCTCCTACTGGGCCCATCTACAATCTTTGTAGCAGTCTGAATACAAGCACCTTTATAATACTTTTATGCCTAATTGTTACCATCACCAAAAAGGGAACGTGGGCTAATTATTTACCATCCACCACTGATGTAAATATGGCTTAACCCATCATGCTAAAGGAACTTTCAAAGTAACTGCAAGAAAGCATAATGCAGTAAGCCCAATATTATCTGCAATTACTCATCTCCTTCTCCAGGTCACACAAGGTATCTGACAATGGGTGCATCCTAATGCATCAACTGGACAACTTACAAGTGTAACTTTGCCCACAGAAACAACATGGAAAAGAGCCACACACTTTCACATTGTACCACTGTATTTTGCTTATACTGCTGTACCAATATGTGGGCTCAAAAGCTTGTCATTATGTGACTTTTGTGGATGAATGCTATCATTTAACAACTTGTTGATCTTTTCCACCTCTTAACACTTTGTACAGTTGAAATATTGCCTGTTACAGTATCATGGCATCACAGGGAATGGGTTTATTTCTAATATATATATATCATCCTCAGATATTCTGATACCTGTAACCCATGAGTATACATCAGCTATACTCCACAGACTAGTAACAAATGAAATTAGACTGAGCACAGTCAACATCATTCGTCGCTGTTGGTGAACTGATAAGATACTTATTGTCTGCATGATTTCTACACTTGATCCAACCTTTCCACAACACAACAGGCAGAGTTGCTACATACAATGCCTCACATTGTCCATGCAACATAACATTACCTGTGTGAGAAACAGAAAAAAAATGCCAGTCGCCACATACACACCATGATATGGGGCTCTGGCAAATAATTATCAACGTTTTCCATCAGGGCCTCACTGCTACTCTAGTGTGAACCTCGCTCAGTGAGTCTACCACACCAAACATACATTTTTGGTGTTCACACAACTCATACTTTCCTGAGAAGGCAACTCAGTTACAACATGTCTTGGCATGGCCAAATACAATAGTAGAATAAAACACCAACAATGCTGCCAATGAGTGCAAAGATGATCAGGTCTTGGAATAATAGAAAAAACCAACCAGATTCCCACAACTGGCAATAGCCAGCTAACTTATTCCATATAACAGTCAATCTCATTGAGAGTAAAAGGGAGACAGCTCTATGTGATCATCTCACAAAATTTTTATTTTCACTACAATTCTGATGATTCTGCAGCACATTCATTATTTCCTTGTATCAACATAATAGGGCAACTGGGCAAGTACAGAGATTGCACATCTTGGTATGGAGTGCTTGCTTCACTATCATTGTATGTTGTTCTCTTGCCCTTGGTGGGAAGTCAACAACTTCTCTGGTGGTATCTTTTGGCTGACAGTTTCTTAATATTGTATGGGACCAGCACTGTGACACCATTGTGGCACTGTGGAGACAACTCATTTATTACATCCTGGAAATCTCCCAAGAAAATATCCCGTGTTATGTGCTACTTTGTACCGTATATTCTGCATAAATTGCCTAGTTATTTCAAGATTTATTCTGCCAGGTATTGTGATGAGATGTAAATGGATCTCCAACTTTGTTGCAAAGGAATAAAATTCCTGTACACAATAAATAAAATTGCCCAATGGCTGCTTGGCTTCAATCCTTCCACTTTTGCTTTAATGCTAAAAGTGGTGGATTCTTGTTCTGCCCTTTACAGATGTCCTTCATAATGGGGGTCACATAATTTTCAAATGTGACTTCACACATGTGGAAAAGGCTACAATGAGTTCTTTACTTGTGCCCTCTACCAACCAACAGGCAAGCAAGACAATGCATGTGCTATCATGTTTGTCTTGTCTGGTATGTATGTAAAAGTAAAGTTGAATTCTTGGAGATAAAGTTCCCATCTTGCTAACCTCTTATGGGTCAATTTTGATGTTAATAAGAATTCCAGTGCTTTATGGTCTCTAAAAATCTGTCTTGCTACCAAACAAACCTACGACCATTGCTTACACCATTAAAACTGTTTCATTTGCCTGTTTTCTCTGGTTGTGGCTGGCCAAGGCCATGTCCTCCCAAAGGTCCATTTCTATCATTCCTCCTGTTAGTATTTTTGCCTGACAACTCTCAATAGTTTCCTTCATAACTTCTCTCTCACTTTATGTGTCTCACACACAAACTCTAACTCTCAGAGAACCTCTTGAAAGCCTCTACATTATCTTTGCACCAGTTTGCAAGTGCATGCTGGTAGTTAATAATTTCATATAGCAGAAGCTGGCTGTTTCAGTTGTGCTACATTGCACATCCAGGGACTAATTCTTCTTAACTAGTGACATGAAAAGTTTCCTGGGCTTATGAACTCTTTTGATTCAAAATATTTAAACATAATAATCTCTTGCTTAATCCAGTTCTGCATCTCATGTGACCAATAACTGGTGAGGAAAGCTTCCCTGAAATCCTTGTGTGGACTGCTGGTGGTCACAATATCTCATTTTTTCTCAGCTACTGACCATTCCATTTGCCCACAGATAAACTCTAATTTATATTCCAATGGCCAGGATAGTGGTATTGATTGATCAAACTGAGTCATCAAAGCCTTTGGATGTAGTGTATTCCCAATATCCTCATAATTTTGGAAGTTCTGCACCAATATAAAATGTTTTTAGTCAAGTGCCATGTCCTCTATTTCCCTCATTCTTGTTCTTGTTTCAACAACTCTTGTTTCCTCCAGATGATGCACAACAACTACTTTGTCTTGTGTTATTTTCACAGCTAATGTGCATGTTGCATCTTCTGAATCAGACACAATTGTGTGACTGGCCACTCTCCACACCATGGCTCATGTTGTGCTGTCTTGTGAAGGACCTGCATGGATGGATTGACCTACTGGGGATTCTAAGATACTCCCTTTCTTGTTTCCTGCTCCTCATGTTTCAGATGGTTGTCATTCTCTCTGAACTTCTTTCCAACTTGATCTTCAAGGTGCTCTACTCAACCCCTCATTTGTTTAATGTTGTGAAGCATTTATTTCTGCTACTGTGTATCTATCTTGTCTATTCTTTTCAAGCACTCTGATATTTCTTCCTGGGTTATCTCTACTGTCTTTTGATCCTGTGCATGTAGTGTGGCCAGAACTTTCTTGTTTCAACTCACTCTATTTTTTGTAATAATTTCATGGTTCTTGGTTACTGGTACCACTTTATTGACTGGCTACTTCTTCTTAGCTTCAGTCACTACTTGTTATGCATTGGTTGACATTGTCCTAAAGTCTGTCACCTCATCTTTGATTTTGTGCAGATATCCTGTCAATCTTTTTTCTAAGCCCTTAGTTTATTGCTGTCTCCTCTTTTTTGAGTCCTTAGTTTCTTCCTGCCTTCTCTCATCAGAATCCCACCTCTTCTATTTTGCATGCTTAAAGAACTGTAGTATGGTATCCATATGATTATTCCTCTGCACAATGGATTCAGGTGTTGAGGCATGTGAATGTTCTGTAGTTTGTCACTTCAGTGGTGTGACCAGCCTGTCATAATCTCCTACTGGAACGTTTCATATATTAACAACTGAATCATTTCAAAAGTTGACTTCATCCTCTTCTCCATTCATATTATTCACCTCAGCTGAACAGTAAAAGCCAGTTATCACACAGTGGTTAGCTTGTTCTGGGAAAATTCATCATAGTGCAAATACACAAAGCTCACAATAATATATCTAAACATTAAAAAACATAGTTTTGTACAGAGCTACTCACGCTTCAGTTTAACACAGCAAAGTGTGACACATAAGATTTATGTCTCTCTCTCTTTTCCAACTTAAGATTTGTATGTAAACTCCACAGTAGTAACTTCTGATCTGCACTCAACAGTTTGGTCATCATCAAGTCATCTATTGCTTCTCAATTTATCTCTCACTACACAACCTATTTCTTCCTCCTTACCTCATTATGCATAGCTAAGTGCAGCTCCAACACAACTGAGATGAGTGGCCATACTGCCTATATGTGACAAGATTCCTGCTTTGCCCAAACACACTGCATACTATTCCCAGTTAGACAACTTTGAGCACATTTGCTTGGCTGCAGACTATCTACCCTTCTTGAGTTCCCTTTGAACTGGCTCAAATCAGGTAAACCAGTCTCCTGTACTAACCCAACTTAAAATACTATGTAGTGCATCATATTCTTACTGCTAACACACTTATGGATGTCTTAAACTCACTTCCACCTACCCCCCCCCCCCCCCCCAACCCCCCAAAAAAAGAAAAGTTCTACAATGGTTATCTTGGTCCCTGCTCATTATAAAATGTACTTACATAAAATTTGTACATACATGAATCCTTCAAAATGAATGCACAGTACTGATATCAAGACTGTTGAGACATCAGCTGTACATGGTACTGATGCAGAAACCTCCAAACATGAAAAAACATTGATCTTAAAATTAAACATATGGATTAGCAAATTTTCACTGGCAGCTATGACTATAATTGATCTAATAGTTCAGAGTCCTGACAGAAGATAAGGTACCAGAAATCACAGTTAAAATTATTGGTTGATTATCAAAGTCTTGCTAATACAGTCTGATCTTGGCAGTGTTGCCAGTTTACACAAGACAGTCTGTTGGTACAGTAATGTGGGAATTATCCATGACTAATCTTTGCACCAGAATGGTCCCAGATGCAGAACTACCCTTGGATCAATGTATGATAGTAATTTCCTTGCTACATGTTGTTAGAGGTAAATCTTTGTATTTTGTTCAGTTGATTGCACAGATATGAAGTATGAGGGTGGAGTAAAAGTTATGTGTGTTACATTGATTTGTGTAGTGAAATGAAATGACAGAAAATATGTGTGTTACTTACCAGAAAGTCCACCATTGAAGCAACCCAATCATCCTCTGTATGAGCATAAAAAGTTAAACCAAAGAAAGGAAATGGATATGAACCACAGTTACAAAACAGTAACTATAGCAGCAAAAAAGAGTTTGTAAGCAGGAAGCAGAAAAGGATAAAATAAAAATAAAAAGTGAAGTGAACAATTAACAACATCAATGATCAACAAAAAAAGTTAAGTGTTTGAAATATTTTCTTTATTTTTTTTTCTTTTTTGGTGAAATATTTTGTTGTATAATTATTACCAATGACAGTCATTGAAGAATCTGAAACAGTAGGGAGTAATACAGACGTGGCAGACTGAAGTAGTGTACTGAAACAAGAACAGGAAAACTTTAGTGATGAACCTGTAAAACAGGAAAAACAAACTGATGAATTAAAATGAGATGATAATAATGACACAAGTACCATGCTGCATTGTTAATAAAAATGAGCAATGATAATAAGGATCAGTTAATAAAAATGAGTAATGATCAGTTTCCAAAATAAATGAGCAACTAGAAAATCAGAAACAAAAAAGTAAAGACCACTTCACAAAACTTGGTCAGTCAATATAACATTATTTGATCATATTGGTAAAAATACAGCTCAAACAAACAATGTCATTCAAAACAGTTGATAGATCAGATGTTTAAGTAGAATCTGTTGAGTCTAAAATGTAAGAAATTGAACTTAAATTTAACACTGAAGTCAAAAATGTCAAAGATGAGATCACTGAAGATAGGAAAACAAACAAAACTGCATTCAAAAAAGTTATGAGGAAATAGGTACTCTGGACAAAAATGCAAATAGTCAGATTCATACTTTGAAAACTAATGTTGACACCCAACTGGCACTTGTTAAAAGCAGTTTTGTTGAATAGGTGAAGACAGTAGACAGAAAGATCACAGAAAATGGAAAATTAAGTAACAACCAGCACCCTGGAAAGAAATGTTTCTGTTTTATGTAAAAAGGTTGAAGAATAGTCTAATGATGTAGTTAATCAAAATCTTGTTAACAGTGTTGGTAGCACGTTTTGCAACATTCCAGTGAAAAACTTTTCAGGTGAAAGTAGTTTACACCCTGTAGATTTTCTGCAGCATTGCAGAGACAATTTTGTGTCTATCATGACTGATATATTATGAAAATTAATTTTGTTAAGAAGTTTCTAGAAGGTGAAACATTAAGTTGGGCTAATCAGTATACTAATGATGACACAAGCTATGCAGACTTTGAAAAACGACTTTAAGATTGATTTTGGTCAGAGTTGGAGAAAACATGGAAATACAAACACAATAGAAACACACATAATGAAAGAGGCAGTACTCAAAATTGGCACATAATAATCACAACAGGAGGAAACATAGTAACCACAAAGGTAACAAACAACATCAGAAGGAACATAATAGAGTAAATGGTAACAATTTTCATTCTGGAAAGCAACATAGTTGCAGAAAAAAGAGAAAGAAAAGAAAAATTTGTATGTATCTGCCAAAAAAAGTTTTTCATACATTTATTGTGCAAACAGTTTAAATGTGGTAAATTATTACTTTTACTTGTGCTGTGTTACTTTTCTGCTGCTTGTAAATAAGGCATGATTTGTATTTTATTATGTTCTTTCACGAGAAGTAATTAGCTTTTTTACAATGTTACTTTTCAATGTTTAGAGTATGCTTTAAGAGCAAGAGTCATTCGGTTCCTAAGCATTTACTCAGTTCTTAATATAACTTTCTTTGTGGTATATAATGGATTAGTACTTGTGTCATTTCCATGTTATTTTTAATTGTGATATTTATGTAAAGAGGCTCTGGAATCTGAAAACTGAGAATTAGAGCATTTCCTTTCACCATCTAGAATTATTTGTGATCCAATGAAATTTTAACATTTCTTGTGTACTAGTTTTAGAAAGCGTGTGGAAAGCAGCACACCACTTCTCACAAAATAACTGCAATTTCTTGTGCTGTATATAATTTACTTGTGGTAACTACGATGTTTAATATTATTTTTTATATGTATTGAACTTTCATATTGCCTCATTGAATCAGTGTTCTTTATGTAGATGTGAAAAAAGAATTTTAAATATAACAGAACAAATAATTAATGGTCAGCACTTTAAAGAAAATTTCGGTGTTGTTGACAGTTTTGGTATAATTTAAGGCTAATATTTTGTACATAAGTAACCAAATAATTCAATTTTCAAGAAAACGTTTAAGAATGAGCTAGTTGCTGATCCTGTAGCATAATTTGAAAGACTTGAAAAGCAAATTTTCATATACTATTGTATAATCTATTATGTGATGTGAAAACTAATGAATACAAAATGTTTGTAACAATCAGAGACTAGCAACTAAATAAGTGATAAAAGCAATAATCTTGCACATGAAATAAGTAGGGGGTCTGCTGACTTTGGTAGGCATACTATGTGGTAAGTGATGGCTTCTGTAGCTGTGTGTCCATTCTAAATTTCTGCTGCACTCTTAACTCTTTCCTGTCTGGGTTCTGGTCTCACCTCTTCAACATTTTTTTTAAATCTGGAGTCTCTTCTGTTTTCTACCACCACCACTTCTATCGATGAGGTGATACAACAGTTCTACACTTTCGGACATAAAAAACTTTTGCAAAATAGGGCAAGAAATAATTTTTGCTGTAGCATATTTTTATTTGCCAAGAGTTCAGCATTGTGTATGAAAGTTAAATTTGGAAGTAGGACATTGTAATACATTGTTAAAAAAACATTCCATTGACGTTATGAGAAAAAGGAGTAAGATCCTAACTAAGTACATTAATTTTGTCCTGTGATCTAAAGTATTTTGCTATATTTTCTTTAAACATGCTTGAAATAACTTTATATGGACAAAGATGTTTTCTTTTGATCATAAATCAATGATATTTCTCTTATTGGAGACAGATTTATAAATGTTGGTGTGTAGACTTTTTCATAAAATACAAGTGTCTACTGTCATGTCAATACAGTAAAGTCACTGTTGTGTACCATTTTTTTGCTTATCTCTTATATGTTGTATAATATTTGGTAATAAGTTAAAAGCTACAGAATAGGTGAAAGATCAGACTTTGAAACTGTTTTAAAAATTTGTGAGAAAAGAACTCTGTAAAGTGAAATTTTTCTCTTGACCTAATTTGAATGAGGCAATGATGATAAGATAGACAAAATGCTATACATCTTGTGATGAAGAACTGATATACATTGACTTGTACTCCAAAACTTGTTGGCATAACCAGTTTTATTATTTTGTATCAAAATTTTTCTCGTATTTTATGCTTTCAAAATTTTTAGGATCAATTGCAATAATACTGGTCATGATGAGTTAAATATTCTAATCGATCTTGTTTCATATGAAAACATAAAAACAGAAATATCCACTAATACATAAGTATGAAAAAAGCCTAAATGTCAACTTTTATTAACACTAATGTAATTACAATAATGATTATGGAGTTCACAAAAACAATAAACAGTTATTTATATTTTATTTATGAACTGTATGTTCCAAAGATGATTTTGGATAAATAGATTTAGAAATTACTTTGCTACATGTTGGTAGAGGTAAATCTTCATTTTTTGTTCAGTTTGTTGTACAAGTTTGAAGTGCAAGGATGGAGTACAAGTAGTGTGTGTTATATTGATTTGTATTGTGAAGTGAAATGACTGAAAACATATGTGTTAATGTGTTAATTACCAGGATTTCCACCATTGTTTACATGACTTCCTTAAAGCAACCCCATCATCCTTTAGATGATCATAAAAAATTAAACCAAAGAAAGGAAATAGATATTGAGCCATCACCTCACAACAAAGAAGAGCAACAAAAAATTTGAGATTAATAAAACTGGTTATTTAAATTCGACCATCACTGTGTCTCAATGCAGTGTGTCACTATCCCAGCACGGCAAGTGCTGTGAAAACGTGACCAGCCACCAAAATTAGTAACTTACTTCAAAAATTAATGAATTAACTTTGGGCAACAAGACAGTGGTGATTGTCACCACTTGGCATGGGAACCAAACCATCTCAAAAAATACACTGGCTGCCCAGGCAACAAACTTTTGAGCTCCCTGCAGTGTGGTACTATCTCTGACTCTGCGGAGAAGCACTTTACAGTGCTAGCAAGTACAGTTCTCTGAAAAAGGTCATTGGCCATCCGATAGACAAATACCTGAAGATTCCAAAAAAGTTTTCTCTCAAGAAAGGAAATAGTTTTTAAGGCACTGGCTCATTGTGTGAGAGGGTCCAAAAGTTGTAAAAAGCTCTCTGTCTAGAACTGGGAACAATACGCCACCCTATGTGACACCACTGGTCACTTGGTGACTTCCTGTCATCTTGACCCTTGCGCAAGCCTTGGGCTGTGAGTACGAGCAGCCACCAGCCCTGTACACTCTATGCCACTCTACTTGCAACTGGTGACTTCGACCTTCCCATAATTCTGGCCCACTAATGCGGCTCTGCAGTAACACTCTGAGCAGCAGGTCTCTCCCTAAATTCCGACAACCCAAAAAGATCACAAAATCTTACTCCACAGAAGGAAAGGTCCCTCACCTCTAATTAACCAGTGCAGCTAGATGCTGCGGCGTGTAGTACACTGTCACTGTCAATCCATGTCATTAAATGCACACCCTCCATGACTGCATCCTGCGCTATTCTTCTGTGAAGCCCATGTCAGCTCATCTGCATTCAACTCAATGTCCACTGGTGGGAATATGAAATCCATCCATGTAGGGCCAAAAATCACCTGGATTTGCTATGACCTCCTTTGCAAAATGGAAGAGGATGTGAGATTTCCCAGCAGCAGATAAACCACTGAAGGAGACAATGGTAATGCAGGTGGTTCAGCTGATGAGATGGAAGATTGCAGAGGCTATGGTAACTGTCAGTCTACAAACATTGACAGGGGCCAGGACTCATACACTGATGAGCAGGAAAAAGAAGTTGCCAGTCCAAATTACATGGGTTCTGCATTGCTAGTCACAGGACTTATCCCCGCTGGAACCCTATATCATGGTCAGAGGAAGGTCAGTAGAAGGCATGGTGTGGGTTGGCAGCAGATGAGCCCACTGCTGCAATAGGGTGCCTCCCACTGGAGCAACACCATGGCCTATACCATCGCCCACCTGGCTTGGAGACAGGCAGGGGCATTGAAGGTCCAAAAGGTCACAAATGCAACTGATTGGAATGCTGGGCCAGCTCTTCCTGACCCGACATCCACCTCTAACAAATGTCGACCTTTGTGAGGTCGCCCCCCCCTCCCCCCTCCATGGCACCTGGCAGCCACCTATTGTGACAAACCAAGCTGAAGCTGGGATCTTTTTACTTCCTCTCTTGTTTTGCCATCTGCCTCCTTAAATTCATTTTCTTATTTTTGACTAATTACCAATAAGTAACATAACTATCCAGCAAATGGTCTGGACACTTGGATGATGTCATCCAGGATGTCAAGCAACATAAGTAGCACATGCCCGTTGGGCATTTTGATCACAATAGCCATACATCAACACAATATCGACCTTTTCCACAATTGGTAAACGGTCCATTTTAACACGGGTAGTATCACGAAGCAAATACCGTCTGCACTGGCGGAATGTTACGTGATAGCACGTACTTATACATTTGTGACTATTGCAGCACCATCTATCACAAAGCGAAAAAAGTGGTCCAACTAAAACATGAATATGTAATAAAAAATGGAGGTTCCTATTTTAAAAAATGCAGTTGATATCCGTTTGATCCATAGCAGCACCATCTAGTGGGCCAACCATAGCGCCATCTGGTTTCCCCCTTCAAGCTAGACAAGTTTTGTTCTTTGTAGTTTTTTTGTTTGACATTTATTTCGCGAGATATTTGGCCCGGTCACTATCAATGGACCATCTTGTATAGTATAACTATACAGAAAACAGGTTCATACATTGTACAAAAGTATTTGAACTTTAAACCTTGAACTGAATATTTTCCCAATGTAAGGACTTCTATTATAAATCAACAGGTAACCTGCTCATCATTTCTTTTATGGTGGCTATTGTGGAGACCTGTGACCAGCTATGATGATGACCAGTGTATTCTGCCAGGGGTGCCCATAAGACAGTTTGTAGGGGAGAGGGGGGAAGACTTGGGGGAATGGAGTAGGCTATTTGTAATGTTTTGGAAGATGAATGGCGAATTGGAACTACTCATAAAGAAGTTCCAGTTCTGACCCTCTTAAAAACCTGCGTTATATCAACTTCTAATCATTTTCTTGAAAGAAATACACATGAATGCACTATATTTTTTCCTTTCCCTGAAAGCTTTGGGGGGTGAGGGGGTGGCGGAGTTAGGGGGGGGGGGGGGGGGGGGGGAAAGCAGCTGCACCCCACAAGCATGGAGTATGGGCATCCTGGTACTCTGTCCCAATAACAACATGTTTGACACCTACACCATACAACAGATATTCTACCCCTAGCCATCCAGATACTGTGGCAGTATTAATGGAAACAAATTCTTTAAAAATTTGTAATACTTGTTCATTTTTATTTTTGATCCATTAAATGTGTGTGACTGTGTCTCACATGTGCCTAAAATGTGGTGAATCAGCCTGACACAGAAACAAAATTGGTTACTAGGCAGGAAGAGAATTAGTGCACGATCATGGCACTTTTTTTTTTCACTTTGAATCACCCATCTTTGGGGTACGTCAGATCAACCACATGCTTATGCTCTCTTTTTCTCCCAATAATTCTACATTCTATCTGATGTCTTCTTTTTTTCCTCCTCTGATAACAATCAGTTTCCTGGTGTTGATATTAACTTCGAACCTCTTAGTTTTGTCTTTGGTCACAGTCTTGGCTGTAACATTCTTTAACATGTCTTCAGTAATCTGAAGTGCTCTTAAATCCTTTTTCATTTCCTTAAACCAATTGAGTTTAGTCCTTTTTTTGTAAAAGAAGTCAAAGATTTGTTTAGTTAGTCTGTAAGGATTCATTCAAAGTATGTGTCCGTAGAAATCAATCCTCCTTTTCCTCATGGTTTCCAAGAGTGTCTGACTTTGCATAGAGGACTTCATTTCTATAGAAAACTTGTTTGTTATTTTAGAATTTGGGACCCATGATGTTCCTCAAAATTTTCCTCTTCTTGATTTGCAATGTCTCCATTTGCCCTTTCCTCCCCGTCACTAGTGTCTATGCTGCATAGAGTGCTTCTGGCTTAATTACTGTGTTATAATGCCTTATTTTGGTGTGCCAAGAGAGGGCTTTCTTACTGTATGTGTTTTTGGTTTTTTGAAAAGCTAGTTCCATTTTTGTCCTTCTCGCTTCCATTGTTTTCCCTGCAAAGTTGTTCCATTCAGTCCATTCCCCTAGGTACTTGAAACTCTTAACCACCTCTATTTTTTGAGCTCTTACTTTAATTCTCACAGGAGTGACTAATATGTTCATCATAATCCTCATTTTTTCATAAGAAATCTTAAGTAGTATCTTCCCTGCCTGCTCTTGTAGCTCAGTGATTTGTTCTTTAGCTTCCTCCCATGTTTCCCTGAGCAGTGCCATGTTGTAAGCAATTCCATTCCCTCACAACTTTTTCAAGTGCACAGTTAAACAGCAGGGGTGAGAGACCATCCCCTTGTTAGACCTTTGTTCAGATCTCAAAAGGTTCCAATAGTTCACCCATGAATCTGACTTTAGGGGACGTATTCATGATCATCACCAGGGAAATCCCTCTGTAGTTGCTGGGATCAGATTTAGGACCTTTTTTGTGAACAGGATGTATCAGGATCATTTTCCATTCCTCTGGAATGATTCCTTTCTTCCAGGTCTCCTCAAAAAGTTTCTGAAGTAAGACAATTGCATAATTCGGCTGTTATCTGATTTTTCCCTGATGCCTTGAAATTTTCCATATGATTTAGTATTGCCTGGATCTCACTTACAGATGAGGCTTTAGAGTCTGGGTGTGGTTCCTCGCAGTTTAGAACTTCCTTGAAGTATTATGCTAGTATCTTACAGTTGCTCCTATTACTATACGCCATGTTTCCTTTATCGTCCTGAAGTTGGAGAGTTGGGGGGGTCCTATCTGTTTAGCTTCTCCGTGAAGATCCAATAATAGTTTCTCATGTTGTTCTTATCAGAGTTGTCATTTATCTTCCTGAGCAGTTGGTCTCCTTGTACCTTCTTAACTTTACTGATCTCCTTGGATACCATCTTTCTAGTTTCCAGAAAGTGCTGCCGGGCACTTTCACCCTTTTTGGTTTGCCAGATGTGCCATGCCTTCTTCCTAAGATCAATACACTCATCATTCCACCACATGTGCTTCTTCATCCTGGTAAAAGGACCAAGCTGCTCTGCCATGGCATTTATAATTCTAAATTTTACAGAATTTCAACAGGAATAGACAGAGCATCAACAGTTGCATAACCAGTGTGCTCCCTGCCGCCGTTGGATAAGCAGCTGCAGCAGCAAGTCGTATACTCCTAGCTCACTCATTTGTTACATAGTTTCATTCTTAATTTCTTTGCGTGTTTTTTGGTACTTGCATTGTTTAATTCATAAATTTCGGGCGTATTATAGTATTTGAGAGTTGTAGCATCGTGTTTTAGTACCTGAATAGTGTAAATTCGCGTAGTCGTTTGTCTTCTGTTTTTGTTTTGAACGGCCAGTGTCGGTTGGTCACAGTCAGTGTGCTCCCTGCCGCCGTTGGATAAGCAGCTGCAGCAGCAAGTCGTATACTCCTAGCTCACTCATTTGTTACATAGTTTAATTCTTAATTTCTTTGCATGTTTTTGGTACTTGCATTGTTTAATTCATAAATTTCGGGCGTATTATAGTATTTGAGAGTTGTAGCATCGCGTTTTAGTACCTGAATAGTGTAAAATCGCGTAGTCTCCTTCCGCCGCCGAGCAGTGTCAGCTGTGCGCAAGTACCAGCATTACTGTATTTACTAGGCAATCTTGTATTTTAATAACAGTTTAATTTTTGTCGATTTGTTTGCGCTCTCTGTAGATTAGTTCAGACGTTCTTTGCAAAACAGTTTTTAACATGGATAGGGACTGCAACTGCTGTGTTCGGATGCAGGCTGAGTTGGCATCCCTTCGCTCCCAGCTTCAGGCAGTGTTGGCTCAGTCACACAGCTTGAGGCTGTTGCCAATGGGCATCACTGTGGGGGTCCGGATGGGGGTTTGTCGGGGATGGCCAGCTCGTCCCACGCATCCCCCGATCGGACTACGACTGTGGTTGCCCGGGATACTGCCCGCATTGAGGCTGATCCCTCACTTGTGGTAGAGTGGGAGGTCGTCTCAAGGTGTGGCAGGGGGCGAAAGACATTCCGGAGGGCTGAACGGAAGGCCTCTCCAGTTTGTCTGACGAACCAGTTTCACGCTCTGTCTCAGGCTGATACTGATCTTCGGCCTGACATGGCTGCTTGTCCTGTTCCAGAGGTTGCCCCTCAGTCTGCAAGATCCGGACGGTCGCAGAGGGTGGGCTTACTGGTAGTTGGGAGCTCCAACGTCAGGCGCGTAATGGGGCCCCTTAGGGAAATGGCAGCAAGAGAGGGGAAGAAAACCAATGTGCACTCCGTGTGCATACCGGGGGGAGTCATTCCAGATGTGGAAAGGGTCCTTCTGGATGCCATGAAGGGTACAGGGTGCACCCATCTGCAGGTGGTCGCTCATGTCGGCACCAATGATGTGTGTCGCTATGGATCAGAGGAAATCCTCTCTGGCTTCCGGCGGCTGTTTGATTTGGTGAAGACTGCCAGTCTCGCTAGCGGGATGAAAGCAGAGCTCACCATCTGCAGCATCGTCGACAGGACTGACTGCGGACCTTTGGTACAGAGCCGAGTGGAGGGTCTGAATCAGAGGCTGAGACGGTTCTGCGACCGTGGGGGCTGCAGATTCCTCGACTTGCGCCATAGGGTGTTGGCGTTTCGGGTTCCGCTGGATAGGTCAGGAGTCCACTACACGCAACAAGCGGCTACACGGGTAGCAGGGGTTGTGTGGCGTGGGCTGGGCGGTTTTTTAGGTTAGATGGCCTTGGGCAAGTACAGAAAGGGCAACAGCCTCAACGGGTGCGGGGCAAAGTCGGGACATGCGGGGACCAAGCAGCAATCGGTATTGTAATTGTCAACTGTTGAAGCTGCATTGGTAAAGTACCAGAACTTCAAGCGCTGATAGAAAGCACCGAAGCTGAAATTGTTATAGGTACAGAAAGCTGGCTTAAGCCAGAGATAAATTCTGCCGAAATTTTTACATAGGTACAGACGGTGTTTAGAAAGGATAGATTGCATGCAACCGGTGGTGGAGTGTTCGTCGCTGTTAGCAGTAGTTTATCCTGTAGTGAAGTAGAAGTGGATAGTTCCTGTGAATTATTATGGGTGGAGGTTACACTCAACAACCGAGCTAGGTTAATAATTGGCTCCTTTTACCGACCTCCCGACTCAGCAGCATTAGTGGCAGAACAACTGAGAGAAAATTTGGAATACATTTCACATAAATTTTCTCAGCATGTTATAGTCTTAGGTGGAGATTTCAATTTACCAGATATAGACTGGGACACTCAGATGTTTAGGACGGGTGGTAGGGACAGAGCATCGAGTGACATTATAATGAGTGCACTATCTGAAAATTACCTCGAGCAATTAAACAGAGAACCGACTTGTGGAGATAACATCTTGGACCTACTGGTAACAAACAGACCCGAACTTTTTGACTCTTTAAGTGCAGAACAGGGAATCAGTGATCATAAGGCCGTTGCAGCATCCCTGAATATGGAAGTTAATAGGAATATAAAAAAAGGGAGGAAGGTTTATCTGTTTAGCAAGAGTAATAGAAGGCAGATTTCAGACTACCTAACAGATCAAAACGAAAATTTCTGTTCCGACACTGACAATGTTGAGTGTTTATGGAAAAAGTTCAAGGCAATCGTAAAATGCGTTTTAGACAGGTACGTGCCGAGTAAAACTGTGAGGGATGGGAAAAACCCACCGTGGTACAACAACAAACTTAGGAAACTACTGCGAAAGCAAAGAGAGCTTCACTCCAAGTTTAAACACAGCCAGAACCTCTCAGACAAGCAGAAGCTAAACGATGTCAAAGTTAGCGTAACGAGGGCTATGCGTGAAGCGTTCAGTGAATTCGAAAGTAAAATTCTATGTACCGACTTGACAGAAAATCCTAGGACGTTCTGGTCTTAGGTTAAATCAGTAAGTGGCTCGAAACAGCATTTCCAGACACTCCGGGATGATGATGGCATTGAAACAGAGGATGACACACGTAAAGCTGAAATACTAAACACCTTTTTCCAAAGCTGTTTCAGAGAGGAAGACCGCACTGCAGTTCCTTCTCTAAATCCCCGCACAAACGAAAAAATGGCTGACATCGAAATAAGTGTCCAAGGAATAGAAAAGGAACTGGAATCACTCAACAGAGGAAAGTCCACTGGACCTGACGGGATACCAATTCGATTCTACACAGAGTACGCGAAAGAACTTGCCCACCTTCTAACAGCCGTGTACCGCAAGTCTCTAGAGGAACGGAGGGTTCCAAATGATTGGAAAAGAGCACAGGTAGTCCCAGTCTTCAAGAAGGGTCGTCGAGCAGATGCGCAAAACTATAGACCTATATCTCTGACGTCGATCTGTTGTAGAATTTTAGAACATGTTTTTTGCTCGAGTATCATGTCGTTTTTGGAAACCCAGAATCTACTATGTAGGAATCAACATGGATTCCGGAAACAGCGATCGTGTGAGACCCAACTCGCTTTATTTGTTCATGAGACCCAGAAAATATTAGATACAGGCTCCCAGGTAGATGCTATTTTTCTTGACTTCCGGAAGGCGTTCGATACAGTTCCGCACTGTCGCCTGATAAACAAAGTAAGAGCCTACGGAATATCAGACCAGCTGTGTGGCTGGATTGAAGAGTTTTTAGCAAACAGAACACAGCATGTTGTTATCAATGGAGAGACGTCTACAGACATTAAAGTAACCTCTGGCATGCCACAGGGAGTGTTATGGGACCATTGCTTTTCACAATATATATAAATGACCTAGTAGATAGTGTCGGAAGTTCCATGCGGCTTTTCGCGGATGATGCTGTAGTATACAGAGAAGTTGCAGCATTAGAAAATTGTAGCGAAATGCAGGAAGATCTGCAGCGGATAGGCACTTGGTGCAGGGAGTGGCAACTGACCCTTAACATAGACAAATGTAATGTATTGCGAATACATAGAAAGAAGGATCCTTTATTGTATGATTATATGATAGTGGAACAAACACTGGTAGCAGTTACTTCTGTAAAATATCTGGGAGTATGCGTGCGGAACGATTTGAAGTGGAATGATCATATAAAATTAATTGTTGGTAAGGTGGGTACCAGGTTGAGATTCATTGGGAGAATGCTTAGAAAATGTAGTCCATCAACAAAGGAGGTGGCTTACAAAACAATCGTTCGACCTATACTTGAGTATTGCTCATCAGTGTGGGATCCGTACCAGATTGGTTTGACGGAGGAGATAGAGAAGATCCAAAGAAGAGCGGCGCATTTTGTCACAGGGTTATTTGGTAACCGTGATAGCATTACGGAGATGTTTAATAAACTCAAGTGGCAGACTCTGCAAGAGAGGCGCTATGCATCGCGGTGTAGCTTGCTCGCCAGGTTTCGAGAGGGTGCGTTTCTGGATGAGGTATCGAATATATTGCTTCCCCCTACCTATACCTCCCGAGGAGATCACGAATGTAAAATTAGAGAGATTAGAGTGCGCACGGAGACTTTCAGACAGTCGTTCTTCCCGCGAACCATACGCGACTGGAACAGGAAAGGGAGGTAATGACAGTGGCACGTAAAGTGCCCTCCGCCGCACACCGTTGGTTGGCTTGCGGAGTATAAATGTAGATGTAGACCAGGAACAGCTGTTACATAGACAAACTGAATAAAAACAGCTTCAGTGTCAACTCATTCAGCCACACTGAAAAAAAAAAAAAAAAAACGGAAGAAGAAACTGCAATGTCAGCACAACTGCAATGCTGCGGACATACTGAGCTTTGCCCCCCCCCCCTTCCCAGTATAATTGCAATTTGCACAAGCAAACAAGCAAAGGAAAAAATGGGATCTTAGTGCTAATCAACTGTTACAGCACACTACAGCATTCCTGTACTAAACGATAACTACCAAAGCCATTTTCTTCTTGGACCATTCACAATTCATACAAACATCTTCACCCTTGCCTGACAAGTAGTTTTATTTTTAATCATTTTTATCACAACTCAGCCCTCTCTGTACCTCCTAAGAAGTATGTGCGAGGTCTGCTACCATTCCGCATGCAAAGAGAACAGGCTACTGCATGTCAGGTATTTTTGAGTGTCCCATCCATAATCTGGTCCCCTTGCAAGTGTCCGGAGATGGAAGTGTTCAATTTATGATCCAGTTCCAAATGATGGAGCCATGTAAAATCTTTCTAATTATGTTAGTGTCCACTTCTACATCTTAAAAGTCTATTATAGAAAATAAATTCTGTCATTAAATGTACTTAAGAACATTAAATGATTCAAAGAAGAACTGCAGTAATTAGGTGGTAATCTTTAAGAAACACAAATAATGAAGCAGGTTACTCTCATAAAATTATTGTGCCATTAGGATAGGTGTGCTTGTACAAGAAATGCAGTAAGTTCAATAGTATGTATCCATCTCAAGTAAAGAGCCACAGGCAGGCAGCACAATACAAATAAATGAGCAGTAAAAAGGTTAAGATTGTATACAGAACTAGACAGTTAGCCCTCTCTGGTAATTTATACCTCAAGTCGTTCATATTCATACCTGATCGTTCATCCATTTATGATGAATGCAGATGAATTAATCAGTGAATGGACAAGAAACAATTTTAACAGTTTCCCAAGCTAAGTGTTATCAGGGAGAATCTTTCTTGATAGATTAACTTTTCAAATTAACTTTTAAACAACAAATCTCCAGAACTTAGAATTGGTTAAACTCTTGTGATTGGAATTATATAAAGAAGATATGTACAGACTCTTTGATTAGTAAATTAGGAAACATTCTGGATATAAGTTGGAGAAATAATGTCACTCTACTCAGCTATATAACAATCTTTTAGATGCTTGATTGAGCTCTTACGCAGTTAATTTTATCACTCTCAAATTTCTCCTCTCACCTTCTTGCACATATTGGAATATGCTGGAAAGTTCAAAACACTATGATGGAAGACTACAATTTCCAATGCAAACTGAACTGATTTCTGAGATTGTCTAATGCATAAAACTTTCAAGAAGAATTAATATTTGTTTTCCTAAAAATTGCAGTTGAGTAAACTTCTTATTTGCCACTTACTGCCAATAACTATGTGCAATTAAAACCAAGAGAAAATCTGATCAGTTATGATAAATTCTGCTATCGTAACATCATTACACATAATATACAAAGTGCAGATTGATGTGTATAGAATAAGATATTACACAGACCCCACCCTAAGAATGTGCATTTTTAACCACTCATAAATAATTAAATTTGATTTTCTTGTACAGATTCAGATTTTAGCAAGAGGACATTAGTAAAAGAGTTCTTCAGAGGGTTAAATCCAATTGAAAAACATCACTGGAATGATACTGGTTATATTGGCAAAATATTTATTCTTTTGCAGGTAAGAACTTCCCCATTTCATTCATAGAGACATAAATAATGGGCAAAGAGAATATATCATCTAGATTCGTTGTAACTTATTATATTCATGACATTTAAATAACTTGTTTATTGACCATATCAATGAAATGCTCACTATGAGTTCTGTTTACAGTCAGGTTGGGTATATCATCCATTCTGGATATCAATGTTTAGTACAGATCTTGAAACAGTCTTTGCTGTGGGAAAACTTTATACATGTAACAAATTGTAGTATGTCTTACTATTATTGTTCTAGTATGTCAAACCAGTTAGGAGACCAGAAAATATCAAATATACACTACCACATATGGTGTAATATACATTCCAGATACTGTCCCTAACTGTATCCAAAATTTTACTTCCAGAGTATAGCAAAAATTTAAAAAGATTAAAGAAATGAGACAGGAAACTGAGTGAAATTGGAACTATTAGGGAATTAGATTAAGTCAGCAAAGTATTTGGACAGTTTGTTCATGAGATACTTATAAAAGTCACATGATGGTGTAATCTCATATAAACTGTATACTTCCTAAATTGTTACAGCAGAGGACATTACAGATATTGCACACTATTCATGGGTTATGGCTTGCATGTGCTTGTCTGGGGAGCAGTAACCATGCCTTGGCTTTACCTATGTTAGAGGAGTGCTTCTTTGACTTCTACATAGAAATTGTACACTCAGAGGCCAAGTTGTGGTGGCGGCAGCTTATGTCAGTACAGAATGTGTTCATACAAGGAGGATACTAGTTGAGAAGGAATCCACCCACCTGGCTAGCCGTACGGTCTAACGTACTGCTCCCCGAGTGGGAAGGCGTGTCGGTCCCCAGTACGAATCCACCTGGCTGATTGGTGTCGAGGTCCAGTGTGCCGACCAGCCTGTGGCTGCTTTTTGAGGTGGTTTTCCATCTGCCTCTATGAATGAGGGCTGGTTCCCCTTATTCTGCCTCAGTTACACTATGTCGGCAATTGCTGTGCAAACACTGTCTCCACATACGCGTACACCATAATTACTTTACCACACAAACATGGGGGCTACACTCGTCTGGAATGAGACGTTCCCAGGGGATCCACTGGGGGCTGAACTGCACAATAACCCTGGGTTCGGTGTGGGGCAGCAGTGGGGTGAGTGGCCTGCTGTAGCCTGTTGTGGGGTTGTGCACCACTGAGGGCTATGGTGGGGACAAAGCCTCTCCATTGTTTCTAGGTCCCCAGTTCAATACGTACATACATACATAAGAAGGTATCCCCATTTGTAATGTGCATTACCTTTTTGTATCATAAGCTGCAAGTGATTCTGGAGCATACTTCTAAATTATTCTTTAGGGTGCATGACTATCCATTGGTGGTTATTTTATTCCTCCATGTACATAAACACTGTACTCCACAAGTCACTACATGGTGTGACATTTCCTTTTCTATTCAACGCAGAAATGGAGCAAGGGGAAAAAAACCACATTTATGCCTCAGTATAAACCCTGATTTCACGAGAGAAGGAAAGTTGCTACTCACCATATAGCAGAGATGCTGAGTCGCGATAGGCACAATAAAAAGATTCACACAATCATAGCTTTTGATCATTAAGGCCTTTGTCAGCAGTAGACTGTGAATCTTTTTATTGTGCCTATCGCGAGTCAGCATCTCCACTATATAGTGAGCAGCAACTTTCCTTCTCTCGTATTGTTACATTCCACCCTGGATTTTCCATTGTTTGATTTAAACCCTATTTTCTCTTTTCTTGTCCAAAGGGTCTATATGTGAGACATATGTTGGCAGTAAGAGAATCATTCTGCAGTCAGCTGGATATGCCTGTTTTCTAAATTTTCTTAATAGAGTTTTACAAGAAGAACGTTGTCTCCCCACCAGGGATTCCAGTTCAAGTTCACAAAGAAACTTCATAACACTCACGTGTTGGTGGAACATGTGGGTAACAGATCCAACAGTGTGTCTCTGAATTGCATTGAAGTCTTCCTTTAATTTGATCTGGTTAGATGAGCTACACTTTCCTAAAACTCTCCAAATAGCTGAAGTCAGCCATTTGCTTTCCCTTCTTCCATCCTTATGTGTTCACTCCATTTCATATCACTTTGCAACATTATGCCTAGACATTTAATCTAGGTGATTCTGTAGAGCAGCAAAATACAATTACTGTATTTGAACCTTACAACATTGTTTTTCCTACTCATCTTCATTAACTTACATTATTACACATTTACAGCAAGCTGCTATTCATCACACAAAATAGAAATTATGTCTGAGTTATCCTGTATCCCTCTACAGTCACTCAATGATGATACTTTCCCATATCCTACAGTGTCAGCAGCAAATAGCCACATGTTGCTTCTCATATTATATATCAGATCATTTATGCTTATAGAGCACAAGAGCAGTCCTATGAAACTTCCCTGGTGCACTCCTGATGATACTCTTGCCTCTGAAGAACACTTGCCATTGAGGACAACACATTTGTTTCTACTACTTAAGAAGTCTTTGAGGCACTCACATGTGTGGGAACCTATTCCATATGCTGGGACCTATGTTAACAGTCTGCAGAGCAATGCTCTGTCATAACTTTCAAGAAATCTAGAAATATGGAGTTTGTCATTGACACTTCATCCATGGCTTTTGGGATATAGTGTGAGAAAAGGGCAAACTGAGCTTCACACAAGGGATGCATTCTAAATCTTTTTGGATTTGTGAACAGAAACTTTTCTATCTCAAGGAAATTTATTATATTTGAACTTACAGTATGTTCAAGAATTCTGTGGCATACTAATGTTAAGGATAATGGTCTATAATTTTCATATCTGTTCTTTTGCCCTTTTAAATACATTTAGATTAAAGTTCAGTCTTGATCACGTTATGTCTGTTTTAATGAGTAACCGGTTTCGGTTTTTTCTATAAAACCATCATCAGACCCATTGGCTCCCTTTGGTTGGTAGGTGAAGCTCTCCTTGCTGCTGTGCTGTGTTTAAATACAGTTGAGACTTTGTGCTGGGTGAGAGATTCTTGATATATGCAAGCTAAGTAAGAGACCAATGCCATTGAGTATATGAGCCATAATGTAATCACACACCCAAAAGAATTGCACTGATATATGACTTCAGTCATGAAAGATTGCAGTCATTTACTGTTGAGCACCTCTGTGATGTTTTTATGCTGATTAAACAAACAATTGGTAAGCTTTCAGTTGTCTTCTGAATATTCCATATAATTTCACTGTAATACTATTCTGTGCATTCATTTCATAATAATACCTAAGTTTAGAAAGTTCTGGTTGAAGATTGTGAATTATTTAGCAATAAAGGTAACAACTCACTGAAAGGCAAAACATCTATATCAGAGATAGGCATTAAAAAAATAATAATAATAATAATAATAATAATAATAATTCAGAAACAGAAAGATTCACATTAAGCAGAAAGGAAGGAGGAAGGGGATTTATCGACATAAAAAACCTACATTATGGACAGGTAGACAATTTAAGAAAATTCTTTCTAGAACGAGCAGAAACTAGCAAAATACACAAAGCAATCACTCATATAAATACATCGGCTACACCACTGCAATTTCATAACCACTTCTACAACCATCTAGATCACATAACAGCAACAGATATGAAGAAAGTAAATTGGAAAAAGAAAACACTACATGGCAAGCACCCGTATCATCTAACACAGCCACACATCGATCAAGACGCATCCAACACATGGCTAAGAAAAGGCAATATATACAGTAAGACGGAAGGATTCATGATTGCAATACAGGATCAAACAATAAACACCAGATATTACAGCAAGCATATTATTAAAGATCCCAATACCACAACAGATAAATGCAGACTTTGCAAACAACAAATAGAAACAGTAGATCACATCACAAGCGAATGTACAATACTAGCAAATACAGAATACCCCAGAAGACATGACAATGTAGCAAAAATAATACATCAACAGCTTGCCATACAACATAAACTTATAAAACAACACGTTCCCACATACAAGTATGCACCACAAAATGTACTGGAGAATGATAAATACAAATTGTACTGTAACAGAACCATTATAACAGATAAAACAACACCACATAACAAACCTGACATCATACTCACCAATAAAAAGACGAAATTAACACAACTAATCGAAATATCCATACCCAATACAACAAATATACAAAAGAAAACAGGAGAAAAAATTGAAAAATACATCCAACTGGCTGAGGAAGTCAAGGACATGTGGCATCAGGATAAGGTTGACATTATACCAATTATACTATCAACTACAGGAGTCATACCACACAATATCCACCAGTACATCAATGCAATACAGCTACATCCAAACTTATATATACAACTACAGAAATCCGTAATTATTGATACGTGTTCAATCACCCGAAAGTTCCTAAATGCAATATAACATATACCGTACAGTTAAAAGGAAGTCACACTTGATCAAGGTCCGCGTCACTTTCCATTTTTGACCAGACATAACGTCTGAGAAAAGAAAGAAATAATAATAATAATAATAAAAAGTGTAGAGCTTGGCTAGCTTTTGAAATGCACTTCCTTTTTCTAGCTGTAGGAAAAACATGCGCATACACACACACACACACACACACACACACACACACACACACACACGCGCGCGCATGCACATGTCTGTCTCCCTACATTGTTCTCACTTGACAGCGAGCTCTTTACTGGTCCACGGTGAGTGTACTTAGGTAAGGTGGGGGTGTGGGGTGTGGCAGGGTGAAGGATGGAGAGAGATTGGAGGCAGTGAGGGGGTTGGTTGGAAGCATCTAGCAGCTTGTGGGAGAGTGGAGAGCCATCTGTGGGCTATCTAGGGGTACAGGTAGAGGGGGCAACTGGCAGATGGCTGGGCATGTGATTGATATAAGAGCCCACAACTAACTGCTGTGGAACCACAAACTGGGCAGTGGTACTGGGGCATGGGGTGATTAACACACACACACACACACACACACACACACACACACACACGTACTCATGCACACATAGATATACTATGGGGTGAGGGTTGGGGGCCAGTGAGTTACCTTAGGTTTCAGCTAAGAAGGTTACGGGAGCAAAGCATTGCTGTAAGGATAGCCCCCATCTGTAGAAATTTTCTCAGAAAAGCTGGTGGTGGTGGAAGGATCCATTGAAATCTTGCGTGTTGCTTTCTCTTGCATGTTGTGTGACTTGGTGGTCCACCTTGTTTTTGACTACAGTTTGACAGTGGCCATTTATTCTAGTTGACAGCTGATTGGTTGTCATACCAATCTAAAATGCTGTGCAGTGGTTGCAGCAGAGCTGGTCCGGTCACAGGCTGATCTGATCCCATCAGAGGTTGGTGTTTTGTAAGGTGTTTTAAAATATGCCATCTCTTTCTTAGCTCTTCATGTGTCAAAGTATCTCAGAAATCAATAACTTTCTTTTGTCCTTTACTAATATTCATTAAAATAATTGCTCTGTGTGGCAGACTAAAATTTAAATCAAGATCTCTGGACAGTGTGTTACAAATTATACCTTCAGGGCATGTAATGTGAAGTGCGTGAAAGGTTTTACTTGTTGAGGTCTCTTTGCCTTCTTCTTGTGACATAGCATATGGTCTGGATGTGGTAAAAGAATTATTTCGAAACCAGTCTGTGAACAGTTGTGTTTATGCTAAAAGCTACTTCTTTGAGTGGAATACAGTCAGATATATTTTAATTTGCAAGAAAATATGTGTAATATTATTATTTTTCTACAAAACTGGTGCTATAGGCAAGACTTTGTGCTTTGAATTATTTGAAAGCTTTTAAATTCTTTAAAGTTTTTAATATGTTTTTTGTCACAATAACTTTTGTGGACAAATCTCCCTGAACAGTAATTGTGCCTTCTTCGCTCTTGTGGTGAAATGCAGTGAAAGTTCTGAACAGTGCTTTCAATTTTGACATCTCATAGAGCACAATACGTATAGTTGCTATGCTTAAAGTGAACCACTTTCTCTCTGCTCTTTGCTTACTATTATTTAATTTTTTTATTTATTACTTTCTTCTTTTGTAAAATGCACAAATTTTTCAATTATGAGGGACAGTCAAATGAAAACTGAACATCTGCTGCAGTGATATGATGGAATTGTTCCATTCAAGAGTAATCATCACAACATTAAGACATTAGTGCCCCTGGGAGATGGAGATGTTCAATACCTGTTTCATAGAATGTGGTTGGCCAGTGACAGATCCACAACTGCACCCACTCTTGCACTTCTTCATCTGACTGAAACCACTGATCATGCAGATGTTTCTTCACGTCACCAAAGATGTGAAAATCACATGGTGAATGATATGGGCTGCAAGAAGGATGTTGCAGTGTTTCCCAACCAAATTGCTGAAGCATAGCCTTTGTGCAGTTAGCATTGTGGGGGTACAATAGGATGATTCCTTCAACAACTTTCCAAGAGCTTGAGAGCAAACCACAAAGCCAGCAATGGAAGCATCCCACATGTAACCCATCAACACTCAGGAATGCTGTTGGATGCAATCATCCTGTAGCACGGGTATGCCTGCCCCCAAACAAACTACTGGACAAAGGTTATAATTCAGCAGTTTGGTTGGGAAACACTGCAACATCCTCTGTACAGTTCAGATCTTTCGCCATGAGATTTTCCTATCTGTGGCAGTCTGAAGAATGACATGTGGATGTCAGTTTCAGTCTGACGAGGAAATGCAAGAGTGGGTGTGGTTGTGGATCCATCAGCAGCCAACCAAGATCCACAAAAAAGGAACTGATCATCTCATCTTGCAGTGGGACATTTTAATGTGTGCAGTGATTACTTTTGAATGGAGCCATTCCATAGGATCATTGTGGTGTGTGTTGGGTTTTCATTTGCCTACCTCTTATACGATCAGAATTTGACATATTCTTTTGATATCATGCACTCCATTACCATACACAGCAGTCGTCACAAATGTTCTCTGGAAATGTATGAGATTATTTTATTAAACTTTTGCAATATTTCAGTGGAGTATGTGATTACCATCTGTACATGACTATGTTTATTCATTATGTTCTGAACAACATGACTGAAAATGGAAAATCTAATGACACAAACTGTCATACTGCAATATGTAGTGCACAGACACTTGACAACAGGTACTAGCATTGGCAGCATAAAGGCTGCAAGATTCATCTGCCAAAATAAACATCATTATCTCAAGATGATAACCACATTCTCTGTTGTAGCATTGAAAAGTTTTAGTGACATTGTATTACACAATGCCAAAAAGCAATGAATCATCCGGCCTCCTGCATTTCAGGAGCTTGCTGCAGAAGTTTTCCAACAACAGATAGATTTTGAAAAGTATTATCTTTACATTATTCCTAACACAATTAATATTTAAAGTGTCTATTATATTTGTACTTTCCCTCAACATGCTGGAATCCATAATGATGAAAAATTTTGTGACTTACGTGAAATGGGTCACTACACTAGTGCTAGTATAGCTAATGATTGGGACTCAAAAAACAGACAAGTCCCAATGAACCAGAGAAATTATGGTTTTATTCATAAATGCCCATGTTGATCACATATACTATACAATTTAGAAAGACGAGTTTTGGATTACTGCCGTCATGTGACAAAAAGGCTGAATACACAGCAAATATAGGAATACATAAAAAGATTACATGCCTAACAGCCATATATACCAGACATTCATACTATTAAATGTATTCTGATACAAGTATCAGCATCAAACAATCTATATCCATATAATGGAAGGAAACATTCCACGTGGGAAAAATTATATATAAAAACAAAGATGAGGTGACTTACCGAACAAAAGCGCTGGCAGGTCGATAGACACACAAACAAACACAAACATACACACAAAATTCAAGCTTTCGCAACAAACTGTTGCCTCATCAGGAAAGAGGGAAGGAGAGGGGAAGACGAAAGGAAGTGGGTTTTAAGGGAGAGGGTAAGGAGTCATTCCAATCCCGGGAGCGGAAAGACTTACCTTAGGGGGAAAAAAGGACAGGTATACACTCGTACACACGCACATATCCATCCACACATACAGACACAAGCAGACATATTTAAAGACAAAGAGTTTGGGCAGAGATGTCAGTCGAGGCAGAAGTGTAGAGGCAAAGAAGTTGTTGAAAGACAGGTGAGGTATGAGTGGCGGCAACTTGAAATTAGCGGAGATTGAGGCCTGGCGGATGACGAGAAGAGAGGATATACTGAAGGGCAAGTTCCCATCTCCGGAGTTCGGATAGGTTGGTGTTGGTGGGAAGTATCCAGATAACCCGGACGGTGTAACACTGTGCCAAGATGTGCTGGCTGTGCACCAAGGCATGTTTAGCCACAGGGTGATCCTCATTACCAACAAACACTGTCTGCCTGTGTCCATTCATGCGAATGGACAGTTTGTTGCTGGTCATTCCCACATAGAATGCATCACAGTGTAGGCAGGTCAGTTGGTAAATCACGTGGGTGCTTTCACACGTGGCTCTGCCTCTGATCGTGTACACCTTCCGGGTTACAGGACTGGAGTAGGTGGTGGTGGGAGGGTGCATGGGACAGGTTTTGCATCGGGGGCGGTTACAAGGATAGGAGCCAGAGGGTAGGGAAGGTGGTTTGGGGATTTCATAGGGATGAACTAACAGGTTACGAAGGTTAGGTGGACGGCGGAAAGACACTCTTGGCGGAGTGGGGAGGATTTCATGAAGGATGGATCTCATTTCAGGGCAGGATTTGAGGAAGTCGTATCCCTGCTGGAGAGCCACATTCAGAGTCTGGTCCAGTCCCGGAAAGTATCCTGTCACAAGTGGGGCACTTTTGTGGTTCTTCTGTGGGGGATTCTGGGTTTGAGGGGACGAGGAAGTGGCTCTGGTTATTTGCTTCTGTACCAGGTCGGGAGGGTAGTTGCGGGATGCGAAAGCTGTTTTCAGGTTGTTGGTGTAATGATTCAGGGATTCCGGACTGGAGCAGATTCGTTTGCCACGAAGACCTAGGCTGTAGGGAAGGGACCGTTTGATGTGGAATGGGTGGCAGCTGTCATAATGGAGGTACTGTTGCTTGTTGGTGGGTTTGATGTGGACGGACGTGTGAAGTTGGCCATTGGACAGGTGGAGGTCAACGTCAAGGAAAGTGGCATGGGATTTGGAGTAGGACCAGGTGAAACTGATGGAACCAAAGGAGTTGAGGTTGGAGAGGAAATTCAAGAGTTCTTCTTCACTGTGAGTCCAGATCATGAAGATGTCATCAATAAATCTGTACCAAACTTTGGGTTGGCAGACTTGGGTAACCAAGAAGGCTTCCTCTAAGCGACCCATGAATAGGTTGGCGTACGAGGGGGCCATCCTGGTGCCCATGGCTGTTCCCTTTAATTGTTGGTATGTCTGGCCCTCAAAAGTGAAGAAGTTGTGGGTCAGGATGAAGCTGGCTAAGGTGATGAGGAAAGAGGTTTTAGGTAGGGTGGCAGGTGATCGGCGTGAAAGGAAATGCTCCATCGCAGCGAGGCCCTGGACGTGCGGAATATTTGTGTATAAGGACGTGGCATCAATGGTTACAAGGATGGTTTCCGGGGGTAACAGATTGGGTAAGGATTCCAGGCGTTCAAGGAAGTGGTTGGTGTCCTTGATGAAGGATGGGAGACTGCATGTAATGGGTTGAAGGTGTTGATCTACGTAGGCAGAGATACGTTCTGTGGGGGCTTGGTAACCAGCTACAATGGGGCGGCCGGGATGATTGGGTTTGTGGATTTTAGGAAGAAGGTAGAAGGTAGGGGTGCGGGGTGTCGGTGGGGTCAGGAGGTTGATGGAGTCAGGTGAAAGGTTTTGCAGGGGGCCTAAGGTTCTGAGGATTCCTTGAAGCTCCGCCTGGACATCGGGAATGGGGTTACCTTGGCAAACTTTGTATGTGGTGTTGTCTGAAAGCTGACGCAGTCCCTCAGCCACATACTCCCGACGATCAAGTACCACGGTCGTGGAACCCTTGTCCGCCGGAAGAATGACGATGGATCGGTCAGCCTTCAGATCACGGATAGCCTGGGCTTCAGCAGTGGTGATGTTGGGTGTAGGATTAAGGTTTTTTAAGAAGGATTGAGATGCAAGGCTGGAAGTCAGAAATTCCTGGAAGGTTTGGAGAGGGTGATTTTGAGGAAGAGGAGGTGGGTCCCGCTGTGACGGAGGTCGGAACTGTTCCAGGCAGGGTTCAATTTGGATGGTGTCTTGAGGAGTCGGATCATTAGGAGTAGGATTGGGATCATTTTTCTTCGTGGCAAAGTGATACTTCCAGCAGAGAGTACGAGTGTAGGACAGTAAATCTTTGACGAGGGCTGTTTGGTTGAATCTGGGAGTGGGGCTGAAGGTGAGGCCTTTGGATAGGACAGAGGTTTCGGATTGGGAGAGAGGTTTGGAGGAAAGGTTAACTACTGAATTAGGGTGTTGTGGTTCCAGATTGTGTTGATCGGAATTTTGAGGTTTTGGAGGGAGTGGAGCTGGAAGTGGGAGATTGAGTAGATGGGAGAGACTGGGTTTGTGTGCAATGAGAGGAGGTTGAGGTTTGCTGGAAAGGTTGTGAAGGGTGAGTGAGTTGCCTTTCCGGAGGTGGGAAACCAGGAGATTGGATAGTTTTTTGAGGTGGAGGGTGGCATGCTGTTCTAATTTACGGTTGGCCTGTAGGAGGATGCTCTGAACAGCCGGTGTGGATGTGGGAGAGGAAAGATTAAGGACTTTTATTAAGGATAGGAGTTGACGGGTGTGTTCATTGGCTGAGTTGATGTGTAGGTGAAGGATTAGGTGGGTGAGGGCAATGGATTGTTCAGTTTGGAACTGGTATAGGGACTGATGGAAGGAAGGGTTGCAGCCAGAGATGGGAACTTTGAGTGTGAGGCCTTTGGGGGTAATGCCAAATGTCAGACAAGCCTGAGAAAATAAAATATGCGAGCGTAATCTGGCTAGGGCGAAGGCATGTTTGCGGAGGGAATGTAAATAAGACTTAATGGGGTCATTGTGGGGGTGTTGTGAGGGTGACATGGTATTAGAAAGTGGAAAGTAACATGAGGTGAAATGAAAATGAAAATAAAAATATATGGGGAGAGATAAAGGTGAACCGGAAAGAAACTGGAGATCTGGAATGAAAAAAGGCGAAAAGGTGTTGGTTACAGCTGGGCTATGTAGGACTTGGGTTGGTAGACAACGATGTGCATAAAGGTTAGGTGGTTGTGTTGCCGCCAAAACACGTTAAAGGACGGAGAAATTCGGGAAAATTTCGAAAAAACTGCGTGTAGTTTATTAAAAGGAGTGGTATTGTGGTGGCAGATTATGAAAATGAGGCTAACAATTGTCTGACGAAGAAATAATGGCGTTAAAACCTGTGGGAAGCGGCTAAAAATGATCAGTGATGTGGGAAAAACGGAAATGGAAATAAAGCGAAAGTTGTTAGAACTGGCCGAAATGGTTGTTTAAAAGGTGAAAGGAGCTGTTTGTGAACTAGAAACGGTGGATATTATAGCGGAGGTAGTGCTGAAAGCGGCAAAAAGAAAATTTTTTTGGTTATGGTTTGGAAGTGGGTTACGTATTATTGAGTATATATATAGGCGGGATAAAATAGTATAGCAGATTACGGTAATCCTTCCCTACAGCCTAGGTCTTCGTGGCAAACGAATCTGCTCCAGTCCGGAATCCCTGAATCATTACACCAACAACCTGAAAACAGCTTTCGCATCCCGCAACTACCCTCCCGACCTGGTACAGAAGCAAATAACCAGAGCCACTTCCTCGTCCCCTCAAACCCAGAATCCCCCACAGAAGAACCACAAAAGTGCCCCACTTGTGACAGGATACTTTCCGGGACTGGACCAGACTCTGAATGTGGCTCTCCAGCAGGGATACGACTTCCTCAAATCCTGTCCTGAAATGAGATCCATCCTTCATGAAATCCTCCCCACTCCGCCAAGAGTGTCTTTCCGCCGTCCACCTAACCTTCGTAACCTGTTAGTTCATCCCTATGAAATCCCCAAACCACCTTCCCTACCCTCTGGCTCCTATCCTTGTAACCGCCCCCGATGCAAAACCTGTCCCATGCACCCTCCCACCACCACCTACTCCAGTCCTGTAACCCGGAAGGTGTACACGATCAGAGGCAGAGCCACGTGTGAAAGCACCCACGTGATTTACCAACTGACCTGCCTACACTGTGATGCATTCTATGTGGGAATGACCAGCAACAAACTGTCCATTCGCATGAATGGACACAGGCAGACAGTGTTTGTTGGTAATGAGGATCACCCTGTGGCTAAACATGCCTTGGTGCACAGCCAGCACATCTTGGCACAGTGTTACACCGTCCGGGTTATCTGGATACTTCCCACCAACACCAACCTATCCGAACTCCGGAGATGGGAACTTGCCCTTCAGTATATCCTCTCTTCTCGTCATCCGCCAGGCCTCAATCTCCGCTAATTTCAAGTTGCCGCCACTCATACCTCACCTGTCTTTCAACAACTTCTTTGCCTCTACACTTCTGCCTCGACTGACATCTCTGCCCAAACTCTTTGTCTTTAAATATTTCTGCTTGTGTCTGTATGTGTGGATGGATATGTGCGTGTGTACGAGTGTATACCTGTCCTTTTTTCCCCCTAAGGTAAGTCTTTCCGCTCCCGGGATTGGAATGACTCCTTACCCTCTCCCTTAAAACCCACTTCCTTTCGTCTTCCCCTCTCCTTCCCTCTTTCCTGATGAGGCAACAGTTTGTTGCGAAAGCTTGAATTTTGTGTGTATGTTTGTGTTTGTTTGTGTGTCTATCGACCTGCCAGCGCTTTTGTTCGGTAAGTCACCTCATCTTTGTTTTTATATATAATCTATATCCATAGCTAGATAATGTTGTTGTTGTTGTGGTCTTCAGTCCTGAGACTGGTTTGATGCAGCTCTCCATGCTACTCTATCCTGTGCAAGCTTTTTCATCTCCCAGTACCTACTGCAACCTACATCCTTCTGAATCTGCTTAGTGTATTCATCTCGTGGTCTCCCTCTACGATTTTTACCCTCCACGCTGCCCTCCAATACTAAATTGGTGATCCCTTGATGCCTCAGAACATGCCCTACCAACCGATCCCTTCTTCTGGTCAAGTTGTGCCACAAACTTCTCTTCTCCCCAATCCTATTCAATACTTCCTCATTAGTTACATGATCTACCCATCTAATCTTCAGCATTCTTCTGTAGCTTCTATTCTCTTCTTGTCTAAACTATTTATCGTCCATGTTTCACTTCCATACATGGCTACACTCCATACGAATACTTTCAGAAATGACTTCCTGACACTTAAATCAATACTGGATGTTAACAAATTTCTCTTCTTCAGAAACGCTTTCCTTGCCATTGCCAGTCTACATTTTATATCCTCTCTACTTCGACCATCATCAGTTATTTTGCTCCCCAAATAGCAAAACTCCTTTACTACTTTAAGTGCCTCATTTCCTAATCTAATTCCCTCAGCATCACCCGACTTAATTAGACTACATTCCATTATCCTTGCTTTGCTTTTGTTGATGTTCATCTTATATCCTCCTTTCAAGACACTGTCCATTCCATTCAACTGCTCTTCCAAGTCCTTTGCTGTCTCTGACAGAATTACAATGTCATCGGCGAACCTCAAAGTTTTTATTTCTTCTCCATGAATTTTAATACCTACCCCGAATTTTTCTTTTGTTTCCTTTACTGCTTGCTCAATATACAGATTGAACAACATCGGGGAGAGGCTACAACCCTGTCTTACTCCCTTCCCAACCACTGCTTCCCTTTCATGTCCCTCGACTCTTATAACTGCCATCTGGTTTCTGTACAAATTGTAAATAGCCTTTCGCTCCCTGTATTTTACCCCTGCCACCTTTAGAATTTGAAAGAGAGTATTCCAGTCAACATTGTCAAAAGCTTTCTCTAAGTCTACAAATGCTAGAAACGTAGGTTTGCCTTTCCTTAATCTTTCTTCTAAGATAAGTCGTAAGGTCAGTATTGCCTCACGTGTTCCAGTGTTTCTACGGAATCCAAACTGATCTTCCCCGAGGTTGGCTTCTACTAGTTTTTCCATTCGTCTGTAAAGAATTCGTGTTAGTATTTTGCAGCTGTGACTTATTAAGCTGATAGTTCGGTAATTTTCACATCTGTCAACACCTGCTTTCTTTGGGATTGGAATTATTATATTCTTCTTGAAGTCTGAGGGTATTTCGCCTGTTTCATACATCTTGCTCACCAGATGGTAGAGTTTTGTCAGGACTGGCTCTCCCACGGCCGTCAGTAGTTCCAATTGAATATTGTCTACTCCGGGGGCCTTGTTTCGACTCAGGTCTTTCAGTGCTCTGTCAAACTCTTCACGCAGTATCGTATCTCCCATTTCATCTTCATCTACATCCTCTTCCATTTCCATAATATTGTCCTCAAGTACATCGCCCTTGTATAGACCCTCTATATACTCCTTCCACCTTTCTGCTTTCCCTTCTTTGCTTAGCACTGGGTTTCCATCTGAGCTCTTGATATTCATAAAAGTCGTTCTCTTATCTCCAAAGGTCTCTTTAATTTTCCTGTAGGCGGTATCTATCTTACCCCTAGTGAGATAGGCCTCTACATCCTTACATTTGTCCTCTAGCCATCCCTGCTTAGCCATTTTGCACTTCCTGTCGATCTCATTTTTGATACATTTGTATTCCTTTTTGCCTGCTTCACTTACTGCATTTTTATATTTTCTCCTTTCATCAATTAAATTCAATATTTCTTCTGTTACCCAAGGATTTCTACTAGCCCTCGTCTTTTTACCTACTTGATCCTCTGCTGCCTTCACTACTTCATCCCTCAAAGCTACCCATTCTTCTTCTACTGTATTTATTTCCCCCTTTCCTGTCAATTGCTCCCTTATGCTCTCCCTGAATCTCTGTACAACCTCTGGTTCTTTTAGTTTATCCAGGTCCCATCTCCTTAAATTCCCACCTTTTTGCAGTTTCTTCAGTTTTAATCTACAGGTCATAACCAATAGATTGTGGTCAGAGTCCACATCTGCCCCTGGAAATGTCTTACAAGTTTAAACCTGGTTCCTAAATCTCTGTCTTACCATTATATAATCTATCTGATACCTTTTAGTATCTCCAGGGTTCTTCCATGTATACAACCTTCTTTCATGATTCTTAAACCAAGTGTTAGTTATGATTATGTTGTGCTCTGTGCAAAATTCTACCAGGCGGCTTCCTCTTTCATTTCTGTCCCCCAATCCATATTCACCTACTATGTTTCCTTCTCTCCCTTTTCCTACACTCGAATTCCAGTCACCCATGACTATTAAATTTTCGTCTCCCTTCACAATCTGAATAATTTCTTTTATTTCATCATACATTTCTTCAATTTCTTCGTCATCTGCAGAGCTAGTTGGCATATAAACTTGTACTACTGTAGTAGGTGTGGGCTTCGTATCTATCTCGGCCACAATAATGCGTTCACTATGCTGTTTGTAGTAGCTTACCCGCATTCCTATTTTCCTATTCATTATTAAACCTACTCCTGCATTACCCCTATTTGATTTTGTGTTTATAACCCTGTAGTCACCTGACCAGAAGTCTTGTTCCTCCTGCCACCGAACTTCACTAATTCCCACTATATCTAACTTCAACCTATCCATTTCCCTTTTTAAATTTTCTAACCTACCTGCCCGATTAAGGGATCTGACATTCCACGCTCCCATCCGTAGAACACCAGTTTTCTTTCTCCTGATAACGACATCCTCTTGAGTAGTCCCCGCCCGGAGATCCGAATGGGGGACTATTTTACCTCCGGAATATTTTACCCAAGAGGACGCCATCATCATGTAATCATACAGTAAAGCTGCATGCCCTCGGGAAAAATTACGGCTGTAGTTTCCCCTTGCTTTCAGCCGTTCGCAGTACCAGCACAGCAAGGCCGTTTTGGTTATTGTTACAAGGCCAGATCAGTCAATCATCCAGACTGTTGCCCTTGCAACTACTGAAAAGGCTGCTGCCCCTCTTCAGGAACCACACGTTTGTCTGGCCTCTCAACAGATACCCCTCCGTTGTGGTTGCACCTACGGTACGGCTATCTGTATCGCTGAGGCAAGCAAGCCTCCCCACCAACGGCAAGGTCCATGGTTCATGGGGGGAGCTAGATAATATGTTCCAGTAATGGCCTGCTGGTGTCATATTATTATACAGACACAAATGAAGCCATTAGAGGGTACTAGTGCTGTGGCACATGAGTGATCAGAATCATAAATTCAATAGTTTAAAATATAAAATGCATAGTAATTAATTAAAATGATTTCACTTGCGAATCTTGATATCTAACAATGAAATTCAGTTTGTAGAAATAAAATCCATATTTAAAATCTGAATAAACTTGTAAAAGCTGACAAAAAACTATTAACAGATACATCCTAGTGTGACAAAGTAAATAAAGCAACACTGTGTGAATGCTAGAATAAAAAGTTTAAAATGTAATATAGACTCTGTTTCATCTTCCTGACAGATTAAAATTGTGTACCAAACCAAACGCAAACTTGGCACCTTTGCCTTTTGTGGGCAAGTGCTCAATGAACTGAGGTACCCAAGTGTGACTCATGACCCATTCTCACAATTTTGCCTTTGCAAGTTCCTCATCTCCTACCTTCCAAACCTCACGGAATTCCTCCTGCAAAACTTGCTTGACATGACTGAGCCATAACCTGAGGTGTTTCCAGGCTGTGGCTAAGCCATATCTCCACAATATCCTTTCTTCCATGAGTGCTAGTCACGAGGATGGGTTGTCTGTCATGCTTCCTACTTCTGCATAGTAGATATGGATGGAGGAGGAGTTGCCACATTTATTAAAAACTGCCATAAATTCAAGAACATCGACATTAATAAATTCCGTTTAGACCAGCATCTAGAAGCATGTGCAACAGAAGTAGAGTTCCATAACAGATCCTATATAATAGTAACTATTTACCGAGCACCTGCAGGAAATTATAATCTATTCATAAATCATCTAGAAGCTCTTTTGGGTTATTTAACAGGAAGAAACAAAGAAATTTTGATTGCTGGTGACTTTAATACAGATTTTCTAATGCAATCTTCCAGTAAACATTTACTGCAGTTAGTAATGTTGTCTTTCAATCAAACTCACACTGTAAACTTTCCAACTAGGATCACTAAATCCTCAAGGACAGCCACTGATAACATTTTTGTAGACAAATCAAAGGAACAAAATCATATCATAAAACCTGTAATAAATGGACTATCAGATCATGACATGCAGCTCCTTGTTTTAGATGTAAATTCTAAGCAGATTATCAAGACTGCTAAATCTGAGTACAGGAGAGTATTCAATCAACCAAAAATTGAGTGTTTTAGAAAACTGCTCAAAGATATGAACTGGAAAGATGTTTATAGTGAAAAATATAACACATTCATGAACAATGTCAGTACCATGTTTGAAAACTGTTTTCCTCTAAAAGTTACTCAAATTAAACATACGTCTATAATAAAACCATAGATCACACAAATAATAAAGATTTCTTGTAAGACAAAAAGGAAAATGTATCTGTCGACCAAGAATAGCTCCAATGCTGATGATTTAGCTAAATACAAGGAATACTGTAAACTATTAAAAAAAGTAATTCAGACATCTAAACAAATGCACTACGAGAAGAAGATAGCAATGTCAGGGAACAAAATAAAAACAATATGGGATATAGTGAAAGAGGAGACTGGTAGAACCAGGAAGGAACAGGAGCAAATAGCACTAATGGTAGATGACACATTAGTAACCGATGGGCATAGTGTGGCAAATCTATTTAACAAGTACTTTATATCCATTACTGATAGAATGGGATTGTCAGGATCAGTAAATAATGCCCTTGAATATCTGAAACTAGCCTTTACAAATAGCTTCAGGTACATGAATATGTCACTCACTTCACCAAAAGAAATAATTTCCATAATAAAATCTTTGAAAACAAAGCATTCTACTGGTTACGATGAAATATCAACAAAGTTAATTAAGGCATGTTCTTGTGAGTTTAGTACAATTCTAAGTTACTTGTATAACCAGTCAATTGTAACTGACACATTTCCTGACTGGCTAAAATATGCAGATGTTAAGTGTCTATTCAAGAAAGGGGATAAAGAGATACCATCAAACTACAGACCGATTTCACTTTTGCCAGCATTCCCAAAAATTTTAGAAAAAGTAATGTACAGGCAGCTTCTCAAGCATCTGACCACAAATAACATATTATCAAGAACACAGTTTGGATTTCTGAAGGGTTCTGATATCGAGAAGGCTATTTACACCTACAGTGAAAATGTACTTAATTCATTAAATAACAAATTACAAGCAGCAGGTATTTTCTGTGATTTGTCAAAGGCATTTGATTGTGTGAACCACAACATCCTTTTAAATAAATTAGAATTCTATGGTGTCACGGGCAGTGCTGCAAAATGGTTCAAGTCAAACCTAGCTAACAGGAAACAAAGGGTGTCAGTACAAGGGACTAGTGAATTAAGTCATCAGTCATCATCAGAATGGGAAGAAATTACATGTGGTGTCCCACAAGGATCCATCTTAGGGCCATTGCTTTTTCTTGTGTACATTAATGATCTTTCATCAGTTACACTGCCAGAAGCAGAGTTTGTTTTGTTTGCAGATGACACAAGTATTGCAATAAATAGTATGTCGAGTATAGCTCTAGAAAGAGCTGCTAATGATATTTTCATGGATATTAATAAATGGTTTAAAGCCAACTGATTGACATTAAACTTTGAAAAGACTCACTACATGCAATTTAGAACCTGTAAGAGGGTTCCACCCAGCATATGCATAAAGAATGAAGAAGAGCAGATAAAAGAGGTTGACAGTCTCAAATTCCTGGGATTACAACTTGATAATAAATTCAGTTGGGAGGAGCACACCACAGAACTGCAGAAACACCTTAACAAATCTGTATTTGCAATTCGAGTGTTAGCAGACATAGGCGACATAAAAATGAAAAAGCTTGCATACTTTGCGTACTTTCATTCCATAATGTCATATGGTATAATATTTTGGGGTAATTCTTCAAGTCAAACAAAAGTTTTCAGAGTCCAAAAGCGTGTAATACGTATTATTTGTGGAGTAAATTCACGGGCGTCATGTAGAAACCTCTTGAAAGAACTGGGTGTACTAACCACTGCCTCTTAGTATATTTACTCCTTAATGAAATTTGTCCTAAATAATATATTTCTTTTTCCAACAAACAGCTCAGTTCATACATACAATACCAGGAACAAAAATGATATGCACAAAGACTTAAAAGCACTTACTTTAGTTCAAAAATGGGTCCACTACTCAGGAACACTCATCTTCAATAATTTGCCAGCAAACATAAAAAATTCACTTACAAATAAAGGTCAATTTAAAAGGAGCCTGAAAGACTTACTAGTGGCCAACTCTTTCTACTCCATTGACGAATTTTTTTAATAGAAACAAATGATGTATTGTATATATTCTTACTATTAGTATTGTTATTTCAGCTAAAAAAAAATAAAGTTGACATGTTTCACATCCACGAGGATCTCCTCAGCATGGATCTATGGAACAAAAAACTAATCTAATCTGGGTATCTGAGTTGGTAGAGTACTTGCCCGTAAAAGGCAAAGGCCCCAAGTTTGTGTCTTGGTCTGCCACTAAAACCAACTATAACCAACCCAACTCGTATAACCACTACTTCTGCAACAACCATAGAACAGGTGTTTGTAAACATAGATAAATATATCTGCAACACACAGACTGCAAACACTGGTCTTAGTGATCACAATGCCCAAATACTAACAATCGCTATTCCAGGAAACACGAAAGCCCAGAAAACTAGAACTGTTGTGAAGAAGTTTATTAATGAAAACATAGATTACTTTTGTTCTCTCTTGAGAAGAGAAATATGGACTGATGTTTACAGTTCAAACAGCACAGATGACAAGCTTGATAAATTTATGGCCACATACAAACATTTTTTTGAAATAGCCTTTCCTAAACAAACGTCACTTATAAATTCTGTGCACAAACCAAATAAATGGATCACAACAGGAATAAAAATATCATGTCAGAATAAAAGGATCTTATATAAATACTCAAAGCAAACCACAAATCCTGTATTTATCAACTACTTTAAACAATATAAACAAATACTTAGACAAGTTATAACAAAAGCAAAGAAAATGGAAAATGACAAACAAATAAAAAATTCCAGGAATAAGACTAAAGCAACCTGGAGTATCATAAAAAGAGAAACAGGTACTACATCATTAGCCCACAAAAATATAGAACTTCATGAAAACGACAATAAAATAAACAACCCCACAGTAGTGGCTAATAAATTTAACAACTACTTTTCTAATGTATCACACCACCTGATTACCAAACATTACAACTCACAACCAGACAGCAATACACTCCAGTCAGATACAAAACTTCTTACAAGAACCCTATTCATGTCTGCAACAACACCTGAGGAATTATATGTCATTATAAAAAGGTTACCCAATAAGTATTCAGCAGGTACTGATGAAATACCAGATATTATCATCAAAGCAAGTATAACATATATCGTAGAACCATTATGGATATTTTCAATTCATCATTTGTGAGTGGTATAGTCCCGAAAAATCTGAAGATGGCAAAAGTGACACCACTGTACAAGAAAGGGGACAAACATGAAGCTGCAAACTATAGACCTGTATCAGTATTGTCAGGCTTTGGTAAAATTCTTGAAAAATTATTTCTTAGAATGCTGACAGCCTTTCTAAATAAAGAAAACATAACAAGTGATGCACAACTTGGATTCAGAACTGGCAGATCAACACAGTCCGCTATTTATACCTTCTTAAATGAAATTCTAACTGCAGTAGATAATAAGCAACATGTGTCTGGCATATTTCTTGACCTTAGTAAAGCCTTCGATGTAATTGATCATAATACTCTGTTGCAGAAGCTAGGTAATTATGGAATACGAGGCCTGCCAAACAAGTGGATACATTCCTACCTTCATGACCGTCAACAGATCACTCAAATAAAATACAAAGACATAAAAACACAAAAAATTTGTAATTTTTACAGTAATGCACAAAACATTACATATGGAGTCCTTGGGCCAATTCTTTTCATTCTTTATGTTAATGATTTGTCAGAAAAAATAACTAAAGGGACAACAGTACTTTTTGCAGATGACACAAATATCCTAATCAAATCACGTGATGAGGAAAGCCTACAAAAAACAGCTACAGGTATAATACAAAATTTGACACAGTGGTTCAGAACAAAAAAGCTAATAATAAATAATGAAAAAACAGTGACAGTCAATTTCCACAATTCACAGAAACTACATCCTGCAAGACCAATTTTTAAAATTGATGGAAAAACTGTCTCATCTGTGAGCGGCACAAATGACACAAATATCCTAATCAAATCACGTGATGAGGAAAGGCTACAAAAAACAGCTACAGGTATAATACAAAATTTGACACAATGGTTCAGAACAAACAAGCTAATAATAAATAATGAAAAAACAGTGACAGTCAATTTCCACAATTGACAGAAACTACATCCTGCAAGACCAATTTTTAAAATTGATGGAAAAACTGTCTCATCCGTGAGCAACACAAAATTTTTAGGTATACACATTCAGCAGAACCTAAAATGGGAGACACATATTAAGCATGTAAATAAAAAACTTAACACACTTACGTACGCAGTAAGAATCCTCGCACAAAATACAAGCCGTGTGTCTGTGATCACAATGTACCATGGCAGTATTCAGTCACTGCTGATGTACGGCATTATCTTTTGGGGGAGCTCCGCAGGGACAAACAAAACATTTAGGCTACAGAAAAAGATTGTTAGAATAATAAACCATGCTAAGTACAGAGACTCGTGTAGACCAATATTTAAAAATCTCAGTATACTGCCTCTTCCTTGCTTATATATGTATGAAATATTAAATTTCACAAAAGGAAGTATTTTAAAAGATGGAAATATCTTCAAATATAACTGTGATTACCACCCTCATGATACTAGGCAAAAGCATTACTTACATGTCAATACAGTAAGTACAAACATTTGTAAGAGAGGAGTGTATCATACTGGCATAATGCTGTACAGTCACATGCCATCCTATGTGAAACAGATGCAAAATTTACAAAAGTTTAAAGTGAAACTGAAAGAGTGCTTGCTTGACCACTGTTTCCGTTCTGTTTCTGGGTTTTTAGAGTACCAGAAAAGTGTAGTGTAATTGCTAAAATATTCTTAATAAGGCTATCATTTTATTTTATTATATTAAATTTGTCATCATTATTCAACATGTATTGAATAATTTTTAATTATTTATCCTTTCAAAATAACAATGTATATGATGTTGTATATACTGTACCAACCTGACTTGTCCTACATCGTTTGTGCAAAATATGTACCTAAACATGATTTACAGGACCAATAAAGAAATACAAAGTTTTAACCTGCCAGGAAGCTCCATGTCAGTGCACATGTTGCTTCAGAGTGAAAATTTTATTTTGGATAGAAATTATTTACAGAAGACCTTTCAGTGTGACAAAGCACTGATGTTAAGATGGTCAATGGAATGATAATTATTTTAATTGAAATTATTGATAGCTGAATGAGCATTCAGAGTAGAATCCAGCTGGTGCTGCTCATGGCCTTTCTGTAAGCTGCTTTGTTTTTCTGTGGAGTTGCTTGTGGAAGCAAGCCCCAGCCTTCAAGCTCCAGATGCCTAGTGTGCATGGCCACACTCCAAGCTTCTGTCGTGGGTGATGCTATTCAAACTAGTAAGTTTCTGAATACATCAAAGTAGGCATTCAAGTTAAACACATTGTGTTTGTTAAGTAGTAACCCTGGTTGCCATTTTCTTTGTACACAATCTCCATTTGGTCGAGTAGGTTCAATAATTGTTCTTTTGGTGCCACATGTAACACTTTCAAATTAGCCTGCATATTTTCTGCTACATGTTTTTCCTTATCCAAATGAGTACCAAATGCACTCTAAGTTTGGTTGTATTTGTGTTCCTTGAATTGAGTCTGAAAATTCCTGCCAGTCTGACCAACATAAAACCTTTCATAATTTTAGCAGTTGACCTCGTAGACACTGGATTCCAGATATTTGTTCCTGTTGTTGTCAACTTTGTGGCATAACCTGGCACCAATCATGTCTTTTGAATGAAATCCAATGCTAACTTTACTTTTTATGAAAGCTTGCACAATTATATCAGAAATTGCACCATTTTGTGACATAGTAACAAACATCTTATCATCAGTACATTCTGTCTTCTCCGTGTCATGTATTTTTGATCTTAGCTTGTTGTATAAGATTGTTAAATCATTATATCGATTCACCCTGGCTGCTTGTTTAATAATGGTCAATACTTATGCTTCACCTTTATGATCAAATCACAATTTTAACATCCTGTTGATCACAGCTGTAAAATAAGCTCATTTAAACATTTTAGGGTGACAGGATTTTGAATTTAGGATCATAATAGTAGCTATTGGCTTGCTAAATATGCTTAGCTGCGGTCTTCCATCTTTTTTACTTAACCTGGGATCTAAAAAGCTTATATTTCCCTCTCCTTCTAATTCCACTGTGAACTTAATTTTTTCCTGCCTCACACACACTCTTCCTGCTCCCTCACGAGTTTCTTTTTTGTTGACTCTATACAGTAGTATGATGTTGTCTACATACTATCCATAATAGATAAGTTTTTGCATACATTAGTATTTTGTTGAAAAAACTCATTTTCTAGTTAATTTATAAAGCTGTGGCCATGGAAGTATGTGTTTGGGTGCCTGTGTGGTTGTGTGTGTCAATGTTTATATTATTGGTGGAAAATGAGCTAGTGCTCAAAAGTTAGTGTGACTGCTGTTTTCTGCATTATATTACTGTGTGCCACCGTAGAGCTGCTATAGGTGAATGGTTGCCTTCCCCTTCTTTTACATATTGCTCCATCCAGGATTTTCCATTATTATTATGCATTTATGAAAATCTCAGCTAAAGGGGCTGACAAACTGTTGCCCATAGCAAATCCATCCTTTTGATACAAAATCTTATCATTAAATTAATGTATATTATAAAAGCAGCAGTAAGTGTACAATGTGCATGCTGCTAAAACTCAAAAATGAGTCTTGGTATGATCAAAGGAGTTACATGGTGTGGCAGCCCTCTATTCCCCATCCACGAAGAAGGTTCCCCTTTTTACCTGAAGGGTGTGTGTTTGAAGATATAAGGGCTGGGAAGTTTCACCCTCTAGAAATTTCTAGAACATTCCAGAACATTTGAAAGTATCTGAGAAAATTCCAGAACATATGAGACTATTTGAGAGCATTTGACAACATTGCAGAATGTTCTGGAATGTTCCACAATGATCCGGGGTGTTCTAGAATGTTGGGAAATAGCCTGGAATATTTGGAAAGATTCCAAAATATTTGGGAACATCCTGGAACAACCCAGATCATTCTGGAACATTACAGAACGCTCTCAGATATTATAGAATGTTCTGGAACTTTGTGAACCATTTGAAGCCTTTTTGGTATGTTATGGAATTCGCCACTGGTGGGGCTACCCGTTGGTAGGGGTACATAAAGCAAGACGAGTTGTGGGTTCAAAGGAAGGACCCAAAAAAAGTAGTGTAGTGAGTGAATAAAAACAGACAGTGAAGTGTGAGTAGCCATAGTGACAGTGACTGAATATAAATCAAAAATAAAGAATGAAAAGTATGTGAAGTGTACTTAGTATATTTGTTACTAAAAAGATAATTTTATTTATATTTTAGACAATGCTCAAGTATAAAAGAGGAGGAAATCTTGCCAGCTCTGAAGCAAAATGGTGAAAATGAAAAGAATAATAAACAAACAAAACAGACAAAGAGTGCGAAGTACGTTTTAAGTTCCCAATTAAGAGAATGAGCACCACGAGAAGCAGAGAAACTAAATGACAATGAAATGAACAGACTGAAGAATCAAGAATTGTGAAAAAGTAGTGCAGTGAGTGAATAAAAACAGACAGTGAAGTGTGTGTAGTCAAAATGATATAGTAACTGAATATAAATTGAAAATAAGGTATGTAAAGTGTACTTAGTGTATTTGTTAGTGAAGAGTTGATTTCATTTATAGTTTAGACAATGCCCAAATGTAAAAGAGAAAAAGATCCTGTCAGTTCTGACGCAAAACAGCAAAAACAAACAGAACAGTGTAAAAACAAAACAGACGAAGAGTGTGAAGCATGTTTAAGTTCCTATTGAACAAGAATGAGCAGCATGAGAGGCAGAGAAAATGAAGAACAATGAAATGAAGGGATTTACCAATCAAAAATTGTGACACAATCTTATAAAAAAGGCTGCAAACTCAAGCCAGCCGTGAAAACATCACCCTACGAGAAGCACAGACAAAGACAAGTAAACAGTACAACCTAACAAATAAAGCATTCCACTACAAAGTGAGAAAAGAATATAACAAACACAAACACATCATAATAAAAGAATGGATAACACCCTCCAGTTTCTAACATGCAAAAATTCAGTAGAGTAAAACCAGGATTCTCTTTCATGAGTGCAAAAATTTGATTACCACCACTGGAAACACCTCTGCAGAATTGCAGCATCTACCTCAAAAACTCCTTCTTCTGTCACAGTCAGGTATACATAACTTGCTCTCAAGCCGTTAATTTGAAAAATTTGTAGATATATACTCATTTGAATAATATGCTAAGGAATGTGGATTGGAACAGTGTTCTAACGACACTTCATACTTATGGCAAATTCTCAAGTAAACTATTCTACATTCTTAACCAAGCCTGCCCATTAATAAAAAAGAGAATTCAGTCACATGCTGTAACCCGAAACTGGATATCAAGTTCAGTCACTGAGGCTAGAGAAAAACTAAGATGGTATGAGTATGCTATGTTAAATGACTCGAGCAATAAAAAATTAAAAGAAGAGTTCAAAAAGTATCATAAATACTATGTAGACCTCCTAATTTCGGAAAAACAGAAACATTTTGAAATTTTTATTCAGAGTTCAAATAATATCTCCAAAACATCATGGTCACTAGTAAATAGAGAAATAGGTAAATCTGGGAAACATACAACTGAAAATCACTTGCTGATAAACAGCACAATAGAAACTGATCAGAATGAGATAGCAGATCTATTTAACAATTACTTTGCTTCTGTTGGCTCCAGCATAAACAATCAGCTTAAAAATCATAAATACAAATTCAGAGGAACACCAGTCTCAGGAAGTATATTTTTGATGCCAACAAGTAAAGAAGAAATTATTAAAATAGTGACTAGCTTAAAGAATTCCCATGCAGCAGGATATGATGGTCTTAGTCTGGACACTCTTAAGAAATGTATACATAAAATTGCATCACCTTTATCAACAGTTATCAACTCTCATATGGAAGATGGTCTATTTCCAGATGAGTTGAAAATTGCTCGAGTTGTGCCTATTTTTAAAACAAGAAACAGGAATCTAGTAGAAAACTTTTGATCCATTTCTGTTCTTCCAGTAATATCCAAAATCTTTGAGAAACTAATATACATAAGAATATGGAACTTCCTGGTATGTAAAAAATTGGTTTCTAAGGGGCAGTATGGGTTTGTCAAGGGGTCATCCACTATTACAGCAGCATCCAACTTAGTCGAAGGTGTCACTCAAGCAATAGATAACAAAGAACATGTATGTGGCATCTTTCTGGACTTACAAAAAGCATTTGACTGTGTTGATACGGCCATATTGCTGGACAAATTGTGGAACTATGGCATTCGATGCACAGCACATAATCTAATGAGGTCCTACTTGACAAATAGGAAGCAGTGTGTGTCTATTAGCACTACAGAGGGAGCAAACAAATCAAACACCACTGACATAAATTTTGGTATTCCACAGGGGTCAATATTAGGACCACTTCTTTTTATTATTTGTGTTAATGATATTCAGTCCATAACAAACAATGCAACAGCTATCTTATATGCAGATGATACCACATTAATATGCTGCAATCCAAGCTATTCGCAGCTCGAAGTGGAATCCAATACTGCAGCAGGCTTAATTCTGCAGTATTTTAATAAAAACAAACTAAAATTAAACACAAGTAAATCTGTCTATATTGATTTTGATCTTGGGAGGCAAAAAACTCATGAAAACCAAATTTTAATGGGTGACGAATACATTAAAAAATAATACTCGACCAAATTTCTTGGCCTGACACATGACGCAGAGTTAAACTGGTTTGATCATGTGAATGACACTTGCAAAAAGCTATGTACTACCATATATGTCCTAAGAAAACTGACACCTTTTTGTAACATCACCACTCTGAGGCAAATATATTTTGCACTATTTGAATCCCATCTAAGCTATGGGATAGAGGTATGGGAATCCAGCAGTAAAGGTAATATGAAAAGTGTACTTATCTTACAAAAGAAGGCACTTAGAATTATGGGTGCCAGGGAGTCCTGCAGGAATTTGTTTAAAGAATTTAAAATACTAACTGTTCATAACCTGTATGTGGTGAAGATAATCATTATAGCAGAAAACAGTAACAAAACACTTTATAAAGAAATACATGATCACAACACTAGAGGTGGAGAGAGACCCCACATCATCTCTCATAGAACAACACTTTATGAGAAAAGCCCTCACTATGCAGGCATAAAACTCCTGAATTGCTTCCATCCTAATATCTCCAAATTGCACATTACAAAACTAAAAACGAAATTAAAATTATGGCTCCTAAACAATCCTGTATATTCAATAGATGAGTTTTTAGATTTAGTACACTCGTATGATGGAAGGCCATCTATCTAAAAATATATGTTATCTTAGATCTTAGACTGTGTCACAAACTAAATATTTGAATGTGAGATATGAATATTGTGTTACAAACTGTAGATTCCTTAATCTAAGTATGGCAATAACAATTTCTTTTATGTATAGTCCACATATGTAACTCTGTTCTCTCAACTAAATTTAGAAAAAGTTGTGTAGACAATATGTAACTATTTTAAGTAAGGCCCTGACTTATCCATAAGACTGGAACAAAAAAACCTTTTTTTTGTAATCAGTTGAGTCTGCTTGCGTCTGTACGTGTGCGGATGGATATGTGTATTTGTGCGAGTGTATACCTGTCCCTTTTTCCCCCCAAGGTAAGTCTTTCCACTCCCAGGATTGGAATGACTCCTTACCCTCTTCCTTAAAACCCACATCCTTTCGTCTTTCCCTCTCCTTCCCTCTTTCCTCATGAAGCAACCGTGGGTTGCGAAAGATTGAAATTTGTGTGTGAGTGTTTGTGTTTGTTATTGTCTCTATCAACGTACCAACGCTTTTGTTTGGTAAGTTACAGAATCTTTGTTTTTAGATATATTTTTCCCACATGGAATGTTTCTCTCTCTCTCTCTAAAATGTTGTTTATAAAAAAGTGTTGTAGAATATGTCTTCAATAAAAAAATTTACCTCTTATACTTTAACAAGTGTTGTAAATAGTTACAATATGTTCTCAATAATTTTTTTTTACTTCTTATACTTTAAAAGTCATCCTTTTATTCCATCTGCCACACAATCTCATATCAACTCCTTGAGTGAAGCTGGTTACTCCAGCTAGTTTAAAATAAGTGAATGACAACACAAGTTCTAAAATTTCCATGAGTCTACTATTATGCCTCGATTAATCTTCCTATGTGTTAACATGTTCTTATAACCTCCAACATTTTACTTACTGAGGTGTTAGTATACAGATTAATGATATCTAAGGAAGCCAAGGTCACTGCAGTTTGAATTGATTCATTTTTAATATCTCTTATAAGTCCACAACTATTTTTGTTATTGCACGTCCTTGTATAGGAATATACTGCTCTCAGTCTTTGATTATATTCTTCATTAATTTTTTAATTAGTACACAACATGTTGTCAACAATTGGTCTAACCAGTCTCATTGCCTTGTGTAATATAATTTGTGACCAAAGCACTGGAATAGATGGATTCATCATTTTTAATTTACATTCAGCTTTTTCATCTGTAAACAAAGAGCTACAGAAATCAGGAAAAAACTGAAAATACTAGCTTTTTGGTTATGGAGCATACTTTTAGTTCACGTAGTATGTCCTGCTGGAAATAAAATTTCATTTTCCATAGCAATCAATACAGATTCCTAAAACACTGGCCACTTTAATCAAACTTTCTTTAAGGCTTTATAATGACGTTTGTGAATGAAGACTTCTTCATGAGTGGAACACTTGTTATTCTGGATGGTGAGTTATCTAGCAGCAAAGAAGTAATGGCAGGTTTGCCACAGTGAAGTTTAATTGTAGCAGTGAAGTTCATATTATATTTTAATGATTTAGAGGCTAATATTAGTGTAATCTCAGACTTTTGCAGAGAGCATAATTATCTATGATGGAGTGTTATCTGAAAAAAAAAAATTGTGGATCTATTCAATCTGATCAGAGTAAATTATCAGCCTGCAACAACAAGGAACTAACTCTTCACATAAATAAAAGTAAAGCTATGGAATCATAAAATGTAAAAATAGAATAGCTTTTGTTTTAAGAATTAATGATTGACAACTATAGTTAGACACAGCATGAAATTTCTGGACCTAATGAGGTATGACAATATTAGGCAGTCAAACAATGGAAACTCCAGGTAGGAATATCAACAATGTAGGAGAAGACAGATTGCTATTTACTGTAAGGAAGAGACATAAAGTTGCAGACAGGCCCCATCAGGGGCCAGGAAACCTGTGGAAGCAGCCATGACATTTACCAGCTCTGCTGTAATCATTACACAGCTGTTTTACATTGGTATGACTTCAAGCCAGCCATCCACCAGGATGAACAGACACCACCAAACTATGATGAAGAGCAAAGTAGACACCCTGTGGCACAATGTGCAGCTGAACATAACACACTTGATTTCAATGGCAGCTTCATTGCCTGAGCCATATGGATCGTTCCCTCCATCACCAGCTTTCCTGAACTGCCCACATGGGAGTTGTCCTTACGACACATTCTCCACTCTCATAATCATTCCAGTGTCAACCTACAGTAACATACTGTCCCCACATCCTCCACTCAACAGTTTCCACCCCCTCTGACCTATCATCTCCTTCCCATTCTCATCTCCCACCCTGCGTATTTGCTGCCCTCTGCCTATGCATCTGCCTGTATTTCCCCACTTTCCTCGTTTTTCCTCCTTCTTTCCCCACCTCCATGTCCTACAACCTTCTGCTTGTCAGCATTCTAGTCCCTATACACTCTACCAGACAGCACTCCACAGCTGTACACTACTATCCTTTCCCCTTCCTTGCCTCCTCCAGATTGCTGCTTGCATCTCATGTGATAATTGCTTTCCAATCCAAAATATGTAAAACGTAAAATGTGATTTATTAGTCTCATTACATACATAGTACAGATCATATTACCTGTTGTACAGGAGACACAACAAGTTTACCAAAAATACAATGTATAATGATTTACAGAAATTCTTTTTACACTATTTTAAGAATAATGTCAATAAATACAACACTACAATATTTAGTATAAATTAACAGTTTACCAATTTCCTTTGTTGTAACACTGCAATATTAGCTATAGATTTTTATTGTTCAAAGTGCCAGACTGTCTTCCATGAATTCTTAGATGGTATACTACATTTCTCTATTAAAATATTTTGGAGTCACCTTTTCAGCGAACCAAGGTCCATTGTTAATATGTTTCTTCCTTTTAATTTGTTATGTATTTCTAGCCCCATGTACACTGATGTCTGAGCATAAAACGTTCAGTGATGCGAAGGAAATTTGAAGTTTTCCTTGTGACGAGTACTTTAATGAAATAAAAAATAAATAAATAAATATATAATGAAATGATTTTGTTTTCAAATGTTACCCATTTTTAAATTTGTTTTTTGTTATTTTTAGTTAATTTGCCTTTCTTTCTTTCTGTACGTGCGAACTTTGTTGTAGAACCTCTTATTTACGTGTGGTAATAAAAATTCATTTATACAGAATTAAGTACACTTAAAATTACGTGAACTTAGTCAACCCTCTCATGTTGATAAATTCATATTAACTGATTAAGAATATTTAGTTGAGAATTATATCTTTTACATAATTCGGCCTTGGCTCACATTTTCTAAATGCAGTGTTTTTTTTTTTTAAATATTTACTGAATTCTTTCCCGGCATTAGCTATGGAACACAAGACTGTCTCTATTAGTAGAGAATGGTTAAATATTGCCAAGCCGACATTTAATTATCATTGATAAAACACACTTCACTATACAATTAAGTTATTTGAAGAGAACCAACAAATTGTTAAATTTCAGCGTTAACTATCTGCCTATGAATGCACAAATGTGAAACTAGTAATAAATTCCGTCAGTCTCAGGATCGCTGTAAAAGAAAAACATTTTCTTAATTCACTGCTAATTTTTATCTGCTCCCGATTTACGGGTTTGGTTAATTTTTCTTAGCAGAACAACTTTTAAAATGTGCCACCGCTGCAAATCGTTCGGTCACGGCACAGCCCAGCAACACCAGCGATAGCGATAATTGCTAAAAATGCTGAAAATTCTTTAAAGAAATATTATAGATGACATGGGCAAGCTAATTTACATTAGTAATACACACTTTTGATAAATTATACTGTATTTAGACCACAACAATAATTCAACTTACATTAGTTTGTAATTTCTCCTCTAATGGCAGCTAAATCTAGATACAGACAAATGAAGTCTACCCATTCATAAAATGCTACGTCACAGGTTCCTCTCTCTCAGCTCTCGAGGAAGAAGACAAAGAATGCCCACTATGTATTCCTATTTATACGACTCTCAACCGTTATTGTCTCTTTGCAATCTGTAGCTGTATTTTACATTTTTCTTATCACAGATATTGACACATTTCGTAATTACATTATGAGTATAGAAATATTACAATCATAAATACATCGAGAATATTACTACAGAAAATATTACAATAATAACGAATGTCCTTTATACAAAATTAAATAATATTTTTTGTTAAATAATTACAGTATATCCAAATTACTTCATAGCGGCGTATATAGTACAATTAAATTTTAGTTTATTAATAGTGTGTGTGTTGCCAGGGAACGTTATATTGCCCCCTGGCAGCATTTGGCAAAGAGTTTCTATACTTTGACACAATGGTGCCAGTAACTTTCTTTACAATTCTGTATTTTTTTATGGAATGGCTCTTTTAATTAGTCTCAGGGTTATATACGTTCATGGCTTCCCCACTTGGGCGAAGGCAGACAGGAAACCTGGGCAAAACTGTGCCAGAGCCCAGCCATCCCAGTTAGTTCATGATTAATCTTGTCTCTTTAACAGTCATTCTTTTGAATTGATTTAGCAGTTTGTCATCAACGGTTACATAATATCACAGTTACGTACAGTTCAACGAAAGTTTGTTGTGTGTAATTAACAACTCGTAATTATTATTTTTGTGATATACTGCAAGGTCACTTGTGATATATCACTTAGTTTTTTGAAATCAAATAGCACAACGTCACTTTTCATAATGTTCCCACTACCTACGTGTTACAAATCTTGTTAGTGTTCATTTTCTCTTGTCAATTTAGAGGTATACATAATAAATGTTCACTGTTTATCAAAAATCGAGTTCATTGACATGTTATGAGTTTGTGTAAATATTTTGGAATATGTCAATAATGCTGTAGTTGGTAAGCTGTGCGGAGTGATTGTTGAGCGGCGTTCGGCGCGGCACGTCGGCTCCGTGTAGGTCACTGCCCCCGGTGTTGACAGCTACGGCGCGGAGAGGCGTGTGGCTGTCTGGTCTGCTACAGGCTGCTGCGGTCGCTGCATGGCTGAAGTAGCTGGATGCACGTTGTATATCAGCTCGCCCGTGAGACATCTTCTTGCCGTGCTTCAGCAAACATGCAACAAGTTCACAAACAGTGTACTATCCTTATGGGCATTTCTCCTGCTGTGGGAAAGAACGCACACAGTTATTGGCAGTTATTATTCAGTAGGCCTTCACTAGTCTGGTTTGCACAATATTTTGTTGTCACAGTAACACGTTTTATGGGCACACAATATTTTTTCACCATGTCATGACTTGTCATTAGTCACACGCAAGTTTTCACCTTAGGACAAAATGTATCTCTGTAGTCAATGCGCTTTTCTGGCGTCCCTTGACACACAAAGAGTTATAGTTTGACACTAACTTGGTCCACCGTCTGTTATCAGCTCACTGTTCGTGTCGTGCTTTTGCACACACGGCGATGACACAGTTTCTTATTGCTTGTTCAAAACAACCTCGTGACGTATTGCTGAAGGTTTAACAGTCAATGTCTGTCTCTGCCACACAATACTGCACTTTTGTTTAAGTTTTTTCAGTTACAATGTCCGTTGTGCAATTTTTTTTGTAACAGCACATTCGTAACTTCTTTGTTCGCTCTTTACCAAGGTGTGTGATAATTGCGTACATGGTAACAAATATTAAAATTTCGTATTAGTTTGCCCAAAAATCATCTGTATTTATGTTTGAGTAGATTTTATTTGTGCATTCCAGCCGGATTCAGGCATATTGTTCAATAACTCCTTTGAAATCATGTCTCACTTTGCTTGCAAGGTCCTACGTAACTACAGTGTAGTCTCTGTAGGCTAAAATTGACTTGGACTGTATCAGGCTAGCTCTTTTAACAGATTGGATCTGCACATGCTTCAATTGAAGCTTCTTTGTCCGTAACTTTGCGTTACTTAAATTTGCAATAAGTTTGCCTCCCATGGTGCCCTCGGGTCACTACTGGGTGCATTATTCTCTTTGATAACACTGGTTTGAAAATAAAGTTCTCAGGGTCTCACATTATTGATATTATCCTGGGTTTGAATCTGTCAATCTGACAGCTACACACACACACACACACACACACACACACACATATATATATATATATATATATATATATATATATATAATAGAAGGAATCATTCCACGTGGGAAAAATTATATATAAAAACAAAGATGAGGTGACTTACTGAACAAAAGCGCTGGCAGGTCGATAGACACACAAACAAACACAAACATACACACTAAATTCAAGCTTTCGCAACACACTGTTGCCTCATCAGGAAAGAGGGAAGGAGAGGGGAAGACGAAAGGAAGTGGGTTTTAAGGGAGAGGGTAAGGAGTCATTCCAATCCCGGGAGCGGAAAGACTTACCTTTGGGGGAAAAAAGGACAGGTATACACTCGCACACACACACATATCCATCCACACATACAGACACAAGCAGACCTTATGTCTGCTTGTGTCTGTATGTGTGGATGGATATGTGCGTGTGTGCGAGTGCATACCTGTCCTTTTTTCCCACAAAGGTAAGTCTTTCCGCTCCCGGGATTGGAATGACTCCTTACCCTCTCCCTTAAAACCCACTTCCTTTCGTCTTCCCCTCTCCTTCCCTCTTTCCTGATGAGGCAACAGTGTGTTGCGAAAGCTTGAATTTAGTGTGTATGTTTGTGTTTGTTTGTGTGTCTATCGACCTGCCAGCGCTTTTGTTCGGTAAGTCACCTCATCTTTGTTTTATATATATATATATATATATATATATATATATATATATATATATATATATATATATATATATATATATATATATACTTATCGCGAATGGACCCAGAAGGATCACGCAAAGCTTTCTGACGTCGTTTCTTCCATACTTCTTTCATTTGTTCTCCATGTTTTCTTTTTCTTACTTCTGTCCATTTTGTTCCTGGTCTCTTTAGTGCTTCCTTCTCCGACAATACAATCCACTTTTCCACCTTATTTCTAAAAGTTTTTCTATCTTTGACATCTTTAAGTTCAATATTTGCTTTTTGTAAATCTAATTTTACTTGGCTAATCCATGGTGTTGTTGATTTGACTTTTTCTATGTAAGTGAGAATTCTGTTGGTGAGTCGTGTGGGGGGAAGTCTAGTGACTTGTCCATAAAATTTTAATCTTCGCCTTCTTATGTCTGCTGCCAGGTTTGATATAGTTTCTGTGGTTCTTCTTGATTGTATCCGGTATCCTTCTTCTGTTAATTTTGGACCTAAAATCTTTATCATAATTTTGGGTTCTTCTTTTAGTATTTTTTCTAAATCACATTTTGTGTGGAGTGTGAGCGTTTCACTAGCATATAGTGCTGCTGGCTTAATTACTGCGCAGTAGTGTCTGATTTGTGTGTTCGAGGAGATGCATTTTTTATTGTATATTTCATGTGTCATACCATATGCTCTCTTCATTTTCTGTTGTCTGATCTTCTGTGCAACTTTCTCTCCTCCGGTTGGCTCCAAAATTTCACCTAGGTATTTAAAATGTTTTACTTTATTTATTTTTCCATATTTTGTGTTCAAACTGTGTATATGGAATTTCGTACAGAAAAATTCTGTCTTTTGAAACGAAATTTGTAAATCTACTTTATCCGCGCATTCCTTAAGGATCTCTATTTGTTTGGTGGCGATTTCTTCATCATCTGTAAGTATGGCCAAGTCGTCCGCGAATGCTAAACAAGATATCTCCACGTTGTCTTTGGTTCTACCAAGATGGATTGGTTTCCAGTAGGATTGATTTTTTAATTCTTTTTCCCATTCCTTAATGACTTTATCCAGGACTATATTAAACAGAAGTGGAGATAGCCCGTCACCTTGACGTACTCCAGTTTTTATGAGAAAAGGTTCAGAGATTTCTCCCCTGAATTTAACTTTAGATACAGTGTCTGTCAGTGATTCTTTGATAAGCCTTAGTGTTTTGGAGTCAAGTCCAAGTTCCTCTAAAATGTTAAACAAAGATTGCCGGTCAATTGAGTCATAGGCTTTCTTAAAATCTACAAATGTACAAATTATGGGGGCATTTCTAATTGCTTTGTGTTTTAATATTGTCTTTAAATTAAATATTTGTTCTATGCATGAGCGACGGGGGCGGAAGCCTGCTTGATAATCACCAATTTGGCGTTCCAGCTGCTCTTGTGTTCTTTTCAGCAGGCATGTTGAGAGAATTTTGTAGGTGACTTGTAAAAGTGAGATTCCCCTGTAGTTATTGACATTTGTTCTGTCTCCTTTTTTATGTAACGGGTGAATAAGGGCACATTTCCAATCCTCTGGTAATTTTTCTGTTTCCCATATTTTTGTTATTATTTTTGTTAGCTCTTGCAACGTCTTTGGTCCTAGGTTTTTTAATAGCTCTGCAACAATGCCATCTTCGCCAGATGTTCTATTATTTTTTAAGTTTTTAATGTGACATTTGATTTCTTCCTGTGTTGGTGGTAATGAATCCGGTTGAGCGTTGGCACTGATTTCTTTGGGAAACCTTAAACTAGGTTCTGGGCAATTTAGTAGGTTAGAAAAATATTGAGACAATACTTGACAGTTTTCCTGGTTTGTTAGGGCTAATTTACCATCTGGTTTTCTGAAACATAAATTTTGAGGGATATATCCTCGTATTTTATCTGTGAAAGTTCTGTAGAAGTCTCTTGTATTATAGTTTTGGAAATTTTCTTCTATGGCATCCAGTTGTGCCTTTGTGTACTTCCTTTTTGCTTGCCTAATAGATTTTGAAACCTGTTTTCTAACCTCGTTAAATAAATGTAGACTTTCTTGTGATTTTTTACTGTTATATTCTTGAAATGCCTTTTTTCTCCTTTCCAATGCATTTTCACAGTCTGAATCCCACCAAGGGTGTTTGAATATCTTTTTCAAGGGAATAGTTTCCTTAGCTATTCGCGTGATTTTAGAATGAAATTCAATATGTATATATATATAACAAAACACTGGCAGGTCGATAGACACACAAAATTCAAGCTTTCGCAACAAACTGTTGCCTCATCAGGAAAGAGGGAAGGAGAGGGAAAGACGAAAGGAAGTGGGTTTTAAGGGAGAGGGTAAGGAGTCATTCCAATCCCGGGAGCGGAAAGACTTACCTTAGGGGGAGAAAAGGACAGGTATACACTCGCACACACACACATATCCATCCACACATACAGACAACTTTGTATTTATATATAATTTTTCCCAAGTGGAATGTTTCCCTCTATTTTTATATATATATATATATATATAAAGCCGCTCCTGGGATTGGAATGACTCCTTACCCTCTCCCTTAAAACCCACATCCTTTCGTCTTTCCCTCTCCCTCTCTCTTTCCTGATGAGGCAACAGTTTGTTGCGAAAGCTTGAATTTTGTGTGTATGTTTGTGTGTCTTTTGACCTGCCAGCGCTTTCGTTTGGTAAGTCATACATATATATATATATATATATATATATATATATATATATATATATATATATATATATATATATATATATATATATATATATATATATATATATATATATAAAAGATTGTACCAAGAAATATTTCAAGTTTGACACACATATAGAATATTATACAGTACACAAACTAATCACTACTAAAATGTTCCTCCTGACTGATCTCTGTCACAATTTAACACTATAAATAATTGCACTAATCAGGTTATCTGTGCAGACATTTAGAGCATGTTTAAGCTAACAGTAATTAAAAGAAGACATAACACAAATATTCATAAACAAAAGAGAAAGTTAATCATATTCTTATAACTAAATACTTCTACACTAGTACATTATCTCTACAGATCACACATCATTAATGTTCATTCATTTTCAAAATAATGGTGTACCTTTTTTACACATAACACATAGGACTATTAGTCATTTACTGTAGGAATATTTTGAAATCCTTATGCGGATACAGTCCCCGTACTCTCCCTGAGTGAGGATCTGCTAAGAGATAGCTACTATTTCCTTCTTGGACTAGGGAATGGAGTATGAGGCTCGACAATAGGTTTTGTGAGGCTTCGCCTCGATATTATATTGATATCCCTTAACAATTCCTGTTCGTCCTGGAAATACATTTGCATAGTTAGATAATAACTGTACCAAATCCTGCTGTTGCGATGAGTTCAAATTTTCGGACTGTGATACTTGGTTCACAAGTGCATCCACATTTGCTTTTAATTGATCACTTTGTACGTCTGGATAATAGAGATTTTGTCCTAGAGAATGATTGTCTAAATGTAGTATCCACTGATTCCTACATTTTATGTTAATAGCATTACAATTAGGCACAGGTACCTCTTCATATCTGAGCATGGACAATTCTATCCTCCTACCCGCGTTCATCAAACTTAATTTTCCCTGAGAAAGGTCGATTACTGCGTCCCTTTCTCTCAAAAAATCTACCCCCAAAATGCAAGCTACCTTTAAACCCTTTACTACCAGGAATGAGCACGCTATGGCTTCTCCTGCTATATACATCTCTACCCGCACTTGTAGTTTAATTATTTGTCGCTGTGCACTGATGGCTCCAGTGACTTTGCAATTGTTCACAGGAAAAGTCAGCATACGTTTTTCTTTCCCCAGTACTCTGAATAAGTCCATACTCATGACACTGACAGTAGCACCTGTATCTACGATTGCTTCCACATCAATATTGTTAATTTTGATCTTTATTATCGCTTGTACTTTGTCTTTGTGCTCCTTTATGCACGTGGGTGGTTCAGTTATTAATTCATGTCCCATCTGTACCCCGTCATTATACCTGAGGATACAGATTCCCGATGTTTTGTTCTGTGTCGAGCTGCTCTCACTCCAAACCTCAGCCCACGATGGAGAGTGTGTCTCGGTTGAATCTAGTTTGTTGGATTATTACTGACGGATGGGTGTGGCTGCTCTGTGTCGCTAACCTCCACTATGTGTAAGTTGTGTTGCGTCGGCCGCCACAGTTGCGCAATTGGCGCATTTTGTGGTGGCGGTCGGTTATTGTCACATCTTTCACTGTTTTGCCGGTCCGGACTGGGCCTCTGGTTCTGTGGCCAAGTTCGGTTTGCATCGTTATAGGTATTAGTGTTCCACGGCCCCCTGGCATTTTTCCATCTACTATTGCTTGGTGGGCCTGTTTCATATCGGTCATCGGACCTCCTTTTCCGGTCATTATTCACCGGCGGACTATTGCCGTTCCGGTCTCTACCTCTATTCCCGTTTTGTACATAATCTTGTCTCCTATTGTTACCTCCGCCGTCTCCATTATTTGGTGGAGGCGTGTTATTTCGACCATATCTGTAACCGTTTCCGTTACTTCTAGCCTGTTCAGAGGCTGCCTCAACATCCTCCTGAATCAGGTCAATTGAGTCCAGAACAGACAAGAAATGTTCCATGTCGTTCTCCGGTACGTGTATAAGTTTTTCCTTTATGTGTATCGGCAAGTGTGATTTCAAAAGTGATCAAATCCCTGGATGAAATCTGCTCATCCCAGTAATGGGTCTTATTAATGTATTTCTCAAAATATTTTCACAAATTGCCTAATCATGGAAAATACGGCTCTGGATTATATACCTCTTTCCGTAATCTCTCCTGAATACATGTTGACCAATATTTGGCCAAGAATGCCTTTTCAAATTGCTCATATGTGTCGCAACTGTCAGCTGCTTCGGTTGCCCATAATGCAGGATCTCCTTGTATATAAGACATAACGAACTGTATTTTCTGTGTATGACTCCAAATGCTAGGCAAAACGTTTCTAAATCCCTTGATAAATACTACCAGGTGAACAGATTTCTTCTCCGTTGTAAAGATCTGAAACTGTCGGTTTCTAATCAGGCTTTCTTCAATCACTATTTTGGAGTGACATTTGTTTGTTTTGCTAACATTGGTTGCCTGTTCTGTCTCGCAGTTGCAATTTTTCAGTGCTGTATTTATGTGCCTATCATTGTTGGACCTGGCTGGCGGGACACACGCCTGTGCGTCGCCGTGCAGCAAGCCATTTTCCAGCTCCGCAAGACGACGGTTGACATTCCGCTGCCACAGCGGAATGTCAGTGTGCACCACCTTTTTTAGGTCCTGCACTTCCGCATTGGAGCCCAAGTCTTTGGCCTCAATCGCGGCGTGTACCTTCTCGTCTATTTTTTTTATAAATTGGTTTTCAATTTTGTGCACTTGTTCGGACATTTTCTGCTCAATTACTTGACTTGTGTCAATTTCTAATTGTTCCATCCTGTTAGCCAGTACACTAATTTCATCTACGATACTGGCGTTAGCCACTTGGATATTATCTACTCTTTCGATCAGTTCTTGCACCGCTTTGGGTATGGTTTCATAGTTTTGTCTCAAACTAACAATCTCACTTTGCATAGCTTCCAAAGATTGCATTAACTGCAAGTCTCTCTCATGCTGGTGTCGATCACGCTCTGCTTGTTTAGCATCATGTTCTCTTTCGCGTTCTGCTTGCATACGTGCAAATTTAGCTACCAATCTCTGGTCACGCTTTGCTTGTTCATGCACAAACGAAGCTTGGAAATTGAGCATGCGCTCGAACATAACTCTTAATGATTGCATTTCTGACACCTCACCACTCTCTGGTCCATGTCTAGTGTTTGTAGGTGGCACAGTATTTCTACTTTCAACTGAATCACTGGCTGGCAGTGGCAACATTTCTTGCCCATCTGCCCCCAGATTCTCACATTGTACTTCCTGAACTACGCCACTAACATTACTTTGTGCCTCACTTTCTAACTCGGTATCACTGCTTGCTAACTGTTGTTCATTATCCATGTTTATATCTTTCTGACTACGCAATCTAACCATAGTCAACAAAAGAAACAAAATCTGAACTAAATATCCTAACACTCAGGTTTCACTGACATAATCACACAAGAAATGGTCATTTGTTGAAACACACTTATTATATACTATGATGACTAACTACTCAAATGTCCTGTTATTTTAAAAAAGAACACTAACAACAAGCACACCACTAATGATCTGAGAACACTGCACTGAGGCTACTTTACTACCCACAGGACAACTACACTGTAGTTTTACCTTTTGGTGATCTATCTTGGGTGCAGCTGCCCCCTGGTATTGTGGTAGGTAATTAATTTTTCGATATAATGAGCTCTCTTCTTCAACTTGCCTCTGGGTATATAGTGTTTTCATGCAAAAAATCACATACAGGTATTACCACACAATATTGGTTAGGCAATACATACAATACATGAAAAAATTATTAATTGTCCTCCAACAAAGTTCGACTACAATAATTCCCTAGTTATCTCATGGGTATTTTGTGGCCACTGCATATTCGTGCCCCGCGTTATTGGGTGCCAATTTAATGATATATATATATATATATATATATATATATATATATATATATATATATATCATTGTGTGTGTGTGTGTGTGCGAGTGTATACCCGTCCTTTTTTCCCCCTAAGGTAAGTCTTTCCGCTCCCGGGATTGGAATGACTCCTTACCCTCTCCCGTAAAACCCACATCCTTTCGTCTTTCCCTCTCCTTCCCTCTTTCCTGATGAGGCAACAGTTTGTTGCGAAAGCTTGAATTTTGTGTGTATGTTTGTGTTTGTTTGTGTGTCTGTCGACCTGCCAGCACTTTCATTTGGTAAGTCACATCATCTTTGTTTTTAGATATATATTTCCTACGTGGAATGTTTCCCTCTATTTTATATATATATATATATATATATATATATATATATATATATATATATATATATATATATATATCTAAAAAGAAAGATGATGAAACTTACCAAACAAAAGCGCTGGCAGGTCGATAGACACACAAACAAACACAAACATACACACAAAATTCTAGCTTTCGCAACCAATGGTTGCCTCGTCAGGAAAGAGGGAAGGAGAAGGAAAGACAAAAGGATATGGGTTTTAAGGGAGAGGGTAAGGAGTCATTCCAATCCCGGGAGCGGAAAGACTTACCTTAGGGGGAAAAAAGGACAGGTATACACTCGCACACACACACATATCCATCCATACATACACAGACACAAGCAGACATTTGTATATATATATATATATATATATATATATATATATATATATATATATATATATATATCGTGCCCCGCATTATTGGGTGCCAATTTAATTATATATATATATATATATATATATATATATATATATATATATATATATATATATATATATAAATAATGAAATGATTTTGTTTTCAAATGTTACCCTTTTTTAAATTTGTTTTTTGTTATTTTTAGTTAATTTGCCTTTCTTTCTTTCTGTACGTACGAACTTTGTTGTAGAACCTCTTATTTACGTGTGGTAATAAAAATTCATTTATACAGAATTAAGTCCATTTAAAATTACGTGAACTTAGTCAACCCTCTCATGCTGATAAATTCATATTAACTGATTAAGAATATTTAGTTGAGAATTATATCTTTTACATAATTTGGCCTTGGCACACATTTTCTAAATGCAGTGGTTTTTTTTTAAAATATTTACTGAATTCTTTCCCGGCATTAGCTATGGAACACAAGACTGTCTCTATTAGCAGAAAATGGTTAAATATTGCCAAGCCGACGTTTAATTATCATTGATAAAACACACTTCACTATACATTTAAGTTATTTGAAGAGAACCAACAAATTGTTAAATTTCAACGTTAACTATCCGCCTATGAATGCACAAATGTGAAACTAGTAATAAATTCCGTCAGCCTCAGGATCACTGTAAAAGAAAAACATTTTCTTAATTCACTGCTAATTTTTATCTGCTCCTGATTTACGGGTTTGGTTAATTTTTCTTAGCGGAACAATTTTTTAAATGTGCCGCCGCTGCAAATCGTTCGGTCACGGCACAGCCCAGCAACACCAGTGATAGCGATAATTGCTAAAAATGCTGAAAATTCTTTAAAGAAATATTATAGATGACATGGGCAAGCTAATTTACATTAGTAATACACACTTTTGATAAATTATACTGTATTTAGACCACAACAATAATTCAACTTACATTAGTTTGTAATTTCTCCTCTAATGGCAGCTAAATCTAGATACAGACAAATGAAGTCTACCCATTCATAAAATGCTACGTCACAGGTTCCTCTCTCTCAGCTCTCGAGGAAGAAGACAAAGAATGCACACTATGTATTCCTATTTATACGACTCTCAACCGTTATTGTCTCTTTGCAATCTGCGGCTGTATTTTACATTTTTGTTATCACAGATATTGACACATTTCGTAATTACATTATGAGTATAGAAATATTACAATCATAAATACATCGAGAATATTACTACAGAAAATATTACAATAATAACGAATGTCCTTTATACAAAATTAAATAATATTTTTTGTTAAATAATTACAGTATATACAAATTACTTCATAGCGGCGTATATAGTACAATTAAATTTTAGTTTATTAATAGTGTGTGTGTTGCCAGGGAACGTTATAGTACCACAGCTATGCTTAAAATGGAGGTTTTCAAGATTGTGTTGATTACTATATATAAAAATCAAAATTTCAAAAATGTACAATGAAGTAATTGTTATTATTTTTAATTTCTTGAACATGGGTGACATGACTCATTTTTGTGGGCAGCACACATGTTTCTAATGATTTTCTTCTGAAGAATTAGTAGCCTTGTAGTGCTTTTAGAGTTTCCCCAGTAAATTATCCCATACAAAATAACAGATTCAAAATAACTATGGTAGACTGTCTTTCTTGTATCCATATGAGTGACAGCAGATAAAATAAACATTGCAAAAGCTAGGGAATTTAATTTATTTACCAGGAAGTCTATATGGTATTCCAGTTTAAACTTTTATCAAGGTTTAGGCTCAAGAATTTCAAATGACTCACTTCTGTCATCTGTTGATTATTGTGGGCTATTTGAACAGGACATATTGCTGACAATTTAGAGACAAATTGCATTATCTGGGTCTTAGTGACATTGAGCTTTAATCCATTTTTATGGAATCACGATTCCAGTTTCCCCTGAACGTTTTCTATACTACACTCCTGGAAATTGAAATAAGAACACCGTGAATTCATTGTCCCAGGAAGGGGAAACTTTATTGACACATTCCTGGGGTCAGATACATCACATGATCACACTGACAGACCCACAGGCACATAGACACAGGCAACAGAGCATGCACAATGTCGACACTAGTACAGTGTATATCCACCTTTCGCAGCAATGCAGGCTGCTATTCTCCCATGGAGACGATCGTAGAGATTCTTGATGTAGTCCTGTGGAACGGCTTGCCATGCCATTTCCATCTGGCGCCTCAGTTGGACCAGCGTTCGTGCTGGACGTGCAGACCGCGTGAGACGACGCTTCATCCAGTCCCAAACATGCTCAATGGGGGACAGATCCGGAGATCTTGCTGGCCAGGGTAGTTGACTTACACCTTCTAGAGCACGTTGGGTGGCACGGGATACATGCGGACGTGCATTGTCCTGTTGGAACAGCAAGTTCCCTTGCCGGTCTAGGAATGGTAGAACGATGGGTTCGATGACGGTTTGGATGTACCGTGCACTATTCAGTGTCCCCTCGACGATCACCAGTGGTGTACGGCCAGTGTAGGAGATCGCTCCCCACACCATGATGTCGGGTGTTGGCCCTGTGTGCCTCGGTCGTATATAGTCCTGATTGTGGCGCTCTCCTGCACGGCGCCAAACACGCATACGACCATCACTGGCACCAAGGCAGAAGCGACTCTCATCGCTGAAGACGACACGTCTCCATTCATCCCTCCATTCACGCCTGTCGCGACACCACTGAAGGCGAGCTGCACGATGTTGGGGCGTGAGCGGAAGACGGCCTAACGGTGTGCGGGACCGTAGCCCAGCTTCATGGAGACGGTTGCGAATGGTCCTCGCCGATACCTCAGGAGCAACAGTGTCCCTAATTTGCTGGGAAGTGGCGGTGCGGTCCCCTACGGCACTGCGTAGGATCCTACGGTCTTGGCGTGCATCCGTGCGTCGCTGCGGTCTGGTCCCAGGTCGACGGGCACGTGCACCTTCCGCCGACCACTGGCGACAACATCGATGTACTGTGGAGACCTCACGCCCCACGTGTTGAGCAATTAGGCGGTACGTCCACCCGGCCTCCCGCATGCCCACTATACGCCCTCGCTCAAAGTCCGTCAACTGCACATACGGTTCACGTCCACGCTGTCGCGGCATGCTACCAGTGTTAAAGACTGCAATGGAGCTCCGTATGCCACGGCAAACTGGCTGACACTGACGGCGGCGGTCCACAAATGTTGCGCAGCTAGCGCCATTCGACGGCCAACACCGCGGTTCCTGGTGTGTCCGCTGTGCCGTGCGTGTAATCATTGCTTATACAGTCCTCTCGCAGTGTCCGGAGCAAGTATGGTGGGTCTGACACACCGGTGTCAATGTGTTCTTTTTTCCATTTCCAGGAGTGTATCTGGAATCTTTTCTGTTGTATCATTTTCGTATTTAATGGGAAATCATCTACATGCAACAAGAACAGGCAAGGATCCAGTATTGAACCCTGTGGAACTTTTTGGGTAATTGTTTTCCCTTTGGAGTGGTAGTTAACTGAATTTGATGTTAAAATAACTCTTTGTTTCCTTTCTGTCAGATAAGAGATGAACCACTGTATTGCAGTATTTCAATCTCATAGCCCTTCAGTTTGTGATGTAATAATGAGTAGTTCACCAAGTCAAAGGCTTTCATTGAATCACAGAGACTTTTGTACCCTGGTCTAGTGATGTACATATTTTTTCTGTAAATTCTCTGACGGCATTTATGATGCTTTTCCCTCTTTGAAAACTAAACTGATTTTTACAAATAATGTCATTTACTGTAAGGAAATTTTCTAGTTGTTTTGCCATAAGTTTTTCAAATATTTTAGAAGAAACAGGAAGGAGAGAGATAGGCCGATAGTTTCCAATATCTTCTGGTGGTCCCTTTTTAAATAAAGGCTTAATCTCTGCATATTTTAGGACATGTGGGAAAGACCCATGTTCAAAGGACTGTTTTACAATAATAGTCAGTGGGTATGAAATAATATGGCATACTGCCTTTATTACCATGGAAGGTATTCCATCCAATCCAGCTGAATTTCTGTTTTTTAATGATAATATTGTGTCTTCCACATCTTTCTGAGTGATTTTTCTGAACTTTTTAAAAAAATGTTTTGTATGTCATCTCTATGCCTGAAAATCATATTTCCTGATGGGCTGTCACATCTACATCAGATTTTGCTGTAGTGGCAAAGAAATCATTGAAGCAGTTTGAAATTTTAACATGATTTACAATAATGTCACCCTGAAACCTAATTTGAGAAATTTCTTGACTTTTAACATTGACTCCCAACTCTGATTTCACAACAGACCAGAATGCCTTTGTTTTATTTCTTTGTTTGTTTATGAATATACTATTTGCCAGTTTTTTTGCTGCCAGTATCACTTTTCTGAATATAGTCCTATAGCGCTTAACATAAGTTACAAAATTAGGGTTTACATTTACTTTGTACTCATTGTGCAGCTGTCTTTTTCTGGCCCTTGAAATTTTTATGCCTGGTGTTATCTAATTTCGTTTATTCCTTACTCTCTTTTGATAAGATTTTGGAAGAAATGTTTCACTGAATACACCCAAAAACAATTTAGAAATTTATCAAAATTTTTGGTGCTTGAATCACAGTGGTCTAAAGGCCAGCTTATAATACTTAACTTATCACAAAACAACTCTAAATTTTCTTTGCTAAAATTCCTTCTTATATAAGATTCAGATTTTAGTTTCTCTGTTTTGGGAAGCTCTATAAAGAAAGCTGAGTGATCAGATATCCCTAGATATAGGCAAAACTTCCTCGTATCATCAAACTGGTAATTTGTAATAATATTATCTATCCAAGTTGCTGAGTGGAAATTTTCTCTAGAGCACATAGTGAAGTTTAACTTGAAACCAAATTTTTGGATTAAATTGCAAAATTTTTCAATGTCACTGTTTTCAGTTAATGTATTTAGGTTGGAGTCTCCTGCAATCACAATCTTTCTCTTGCTTTCTTTTTTGAGTTTACCTAAGAGATATTGAATTTTTTCTAAGAACAATTTAGTAGCAGAACTCCCAGCAATTCTGTAAATTGATATTATCACAGTATTTAAATCACACAGCTCTACACAACAGCTTTCAAAAATACATTCTTCATTTAGATAACTAAAATCTTCTTTCACTTTAAAGTTTAAGGAGGATTGCAGTAAGATACAGGAGCCACTACGAGATTTGTTTTTTCTACAAAAACTGCTGGCAAGTTTGAAATTACTTATTTTGTTTAGAATGTCTATCCATTCTTTTGTGAGCCAGTGTTCATTTAAACAGATTTTCTTTATGTTTGCCAGTCCAGAAAGTATAACTTGCAGTTCATCAATTTTAGAGTAACCTAGATTTGGATGTTTTCTGCTAAACCATGTGTATGAGGTATGACCACAAAGTAAGTTCCATTTGGTTACATAAAACAAACATGTACAGATACAGAAAAAATATTTAGAAATCTGATAACTACTTTTCCACATAGCTTCCGAAATTTTTTGGCACTTGTCATATTGTGGCACACGTTTTTGTATGCCTTCTTCATTGAAGGTTGCCGCTTGAGTATTCAACCAAGTGGTAACATGTTATTTCAGCTCATCATCATCATTGAAGTGTTGTCCACCAAGGACAGATTTTAGGTGTAAGAAGAGGTTAAAGTCACTAGGAGCAAAGTCCAAGCTGTACGGAGGATGATCAAACGCGTCCCAGTGAAATTCCCATAAGAGCTGTTTGGACACATTCACCATGTGAAGTCGGGCATTATTGTGGAAAAGAAACAACACCTTTTGACAGTAATCCTTGGCGCTTGTTCTGTACTGTGCAGGTCAATTTCTTAATGGTCGCAGTAACCATGTGCATTGATTGTTTGGCCTTGTGGTAAGAAATCAATCAGCAAAATGCCTTTTCTGGCCCAAAAAATGGTGCACATGACTTTTTGAGGTGTCAAGATTTGCTTACGCTTACACTTCATTAGGGATGAAGTGTGCCTCCATTCCATTAATTGCCTTTTTGTTTCAGGGGTGTCATACTATACCCAAGCTTCATCCCCTGTGACTATCTGAGAAAGAAAACCATCACCTTCTTCATTGTAGCATGTCAAAAACTGAAGTGCACTGCACATCTGCTGTTTTTTGTGTTGTTCAGTAAGAATTTTCATTAACAATTTTCATGAATTAGTGATCATGAGATTTGCAAAACTTTCATAGCAAGGGCACTAAGTGTAAACTTACAGTTGTGCTTAATCTTCTGTTCAGTCATGTGAACCAGTTCATCAGTAACCACAAATGGGCATCCACTTCATTCTTCATTGTGGACTTGATCACGTACCATTGAACAATCTGACCCATCTTCTAACCATTGAATCACTCAAAGCATTTCGTCTGTAAACCTCGCAGATTTGCCGATGAATTTCCTTTGGTTTAACTTTCTTTCAATTTATAAAACAAATCACAGATCTGATTTCACACATTTCAGCATTTTCAATTATGGCTGACATTATAAAGAAACACTACAAACCACATGTCAGCAGCAGTGATCCGAAAATGGTGTACATGTCTTTTCTTTGAGTCAGAGTAACTGCCATGTTGCTCCGAACTGCGATTGTTGTGCTGCTGTGGATAGATTGGATAGATATAGAAACTGAACTTACTTTGTGGATGACCCTCGCATTTAGATGCATCAAGATAGAATTTTTCAGTTTGTTTATACTTTGAAGAACCTCACTTGTTCCATTATATTTACAGTTTCCATTTTGGATCACCACATTTGTTTTCTCACCCCTTTTGGAAGTTTTCAGTTTCCCTAGCTTTTAATGATTCTGCGGATGTCTACAATCATTTTGCTGAGACTCATTGAACGTAACATACTCAAGTGTATCCCATCCTTTCCCTGACACTTACCACTTACAAATTTATTTGAGTCTACAAAAATTGCACCCAACTTGTTTAACTGTTCCCTGATTCCACTGTTTATCTTATCTATGTATGTATCACTCACTGACCTTATGTGTAAAATTGCACCAATGAAAATTTTTGAATATGCAAACACACTTTTTGCTGAGAGGATCAAGTTCCATATTTAAGTTATTATTCACTGTTGTTCTGGATGGAATTTGTTCCGTCATGAATGAAGACACCTTTGTATTTGTCCTTTTCTTCATTTCCACTTTCAGTTTCACTTTGTTTTGAATTTAGAATATTTTGAAAGTGTCTGCTGATCTGATGCAATTGGATTCTGGGACAAACATCGATTGCACAGCCTGGAGTTGTAATATTTTTTAGTATGGAGTCACCAACAACAAGAAAGTCTCTTTTTTCAATACTGGAGTTTGTGCTCATGTGTGCATGAGGTGTGCTTGCTTGTGTGTGTGAATGGCCTGGGTTTCTGTTTTACTGATGAAAGGTGTGGCTGAAATCTTATGTAAGTGTCTTTTAATTCTGCCTGTCTGCAACTTAATATGTCTTCTTTACAGTAAGTAGCAATCTGTATTTTTCTACATTGTTAATATTAAGCAGTTAGTCACACAGGATTGTTTACTATTAAATCAAATTGCAGAATTTAATTTCTTGATGGTATATAGGGAAACTGCAGTTTTTAAATAAAAATTATATGTTTCAAAACACAAAGAAGGGCAGTGTAAATTGTCAGGAGTGGCTTACTTCATGTTGGAGACAGATGAATCTCAAATTCAAGAACACAAAAAGACTTTAAATATCTCATGAAAATCTATGTAAACAATTTCAGGAATTGGTTTTCTTTGTGGAATCCACAAATATCCATCCTTTGTATCACTACAATAGAGACTATGGTGATGAAAGTAGATTAACAGCAGACACAATTACATGTAAGCTTTTGCTACACCTTCTCATACCTTTCTCATACTCCATTTGCATCTACATCCATACTCCGCAAGCCACCTGACGGTGTGTGGTGGAGGGTACTTTGACTATCTCTATAGGTTCTCCCTTCTATTCCAGTCTCGTATTGTTCATGGAAAGAATGATTGTTGGTATGCCTCTGTGTGGGCTCTAATCTCTCTGATTTTATCCTCATGGTCTCTTCGTGAGATATACATAGGAGGGAGCAAAATACTGCTTGACTCCTCGGTGAAGGTATGTTCTCGAAACTTGAACAAAAACCCAAACCGAGCTACTGAGCATCTCTCCTGCAAAGTCTTCCACTGGAGTTTAGCTATCATATCCGTAATGCTTTCACTGTTACTAAATGATCCTGTAATGAAGCGCGGTGCTCTCTGTTGGATCTTCTCTATCTCTTCTATCAACCCTATCTGGTATGGATCCCACACTGGTGAGCAATATTCAAGCAGTGGCCGAACAAGTGTACTGTGACCTACTTCCTTTGTTTTCGGATTGCATTTCCTTAGGATTCTTCCAATGAATCTCAGTCTGGCATCTGCTTTACTGACGATCAACTTTATATGATCATTCCATTTTAAATCACTCCTAATGCCTACTCCCGGATAATTTATGAAATTAACTGCTTCTGGTTGCTGACCTGCTATACTGTAGCTAAATGATAAAGGATTTTTCTTTCTATATATTTGCAGCACATTACACTTGTCTACATTGAGATTCAATTGCCATTCCCTGCACCATGTGTTAATTCGTTGCAGATCCTCCTGCATTTCACTACAATTTTCCATTGTTACGACCTCTCGATATACTACAGCATCATCTGCAAAAAGCCTCAGTGAACTTCCGATGTTATCCACAAGGTCATTTATATATATTGTGAATAGCAATGGTCCTATGACACTCCCCTGCAGCACACCTGAAATCACTCTTACTTCGGAAGACTTCTCTCCATTGAGAATGACATGGTGCATTCTGTTATCTAGGAACTCTTCACTCCAATCACACAACTGGTCTGATAGTCCATATGCTCTTACTTTGTTCATTAAACAACTGTGAGGAACTGTATCAAATGCCTTGCAGAAGTCAAGAAATACGGTATCTAGTTGGGAACCCGTGTCTATGGCCCTGTGAGTCTCGTGGACGAATAGCGCTAGCTAGGTTTCGCACGATCGTCTTTTTCGAAACCCATGCTGATTCCTACAGAGTAGATTTCTAGTCTACAGAAAAGTCATTATATCATATGGGATGGGGCAGTAGAGGCTGGTCCCCCATTTGCAGGCATAATTGGATGCAGTTGCAGGCCGCCATCCTCTCACCTATCTGCAGTGTGAAGACACGCAAGATCCACTGTCTATGAATGACTGCCAGAATCCATCGCTCATGGCTACCAAAGGCATGAGCCCGGACAAGTGTCCCTGGTGCATAGCATAACAGCTGAGGCACACAAGATGGGTGAAGAGTCAGCAGCAGCTGTGCACAGTTAGCACTCATGTAGCAACTCTACCAGGATCTTCTCACCATTAGGAGTGGGACTGTAAGAACTAAGGAAACACATGAGTGTCTCTTCAATGGGGACATCCTTGATGCACTTCTCCATCTGTGTTTTAAAGGTCTGTATGAGGCTTCTGCCTCCCCATTGGAGCGCAGGTGTAGGGGCATCCTGATGAGGTGGATGCCACACCGTACACAGAAATCTTGGAAGGTCTGAGAGGTGAACAGTGGCCTGTTATCCATCACCTAGATGCTGGGATGGCCTTCAGCGGAGAGGATTGAAGCAAAGGCATGCACAATAGACTCCATCATTGTGGAGTGGCAGCTGATGAAGTACGGCAACCAGGAGCATGCATGAATGATGAGCAGCCAGAAAATGTCCAAGGAGGGGCTCATGAAATCCAGGTGGACATGTTCTCATGGCTGAGTGGGTGCTGGTGAAGGTGAGTAACATTGCCACAGAGTGGCCTGGTGATCTGCACACTTAGGACATGCAGCAGTTAAGAGTTCAATTTCCTGGTTGACACAAGGCCAGTAGACACAGCAATTATAGCATCTCCATCTGTGACTTTCCCCAGTGGCCATGAAGCAACAGCTGAAGGATAAATAAATAAAAGATGTCCTGCTGCAGGAAAGCTAGAATGAACACCAGTGGCATGGCATGTACTATCATCAACAAGATCACACTATCAGTGGGAATAAGTCTATAGTGCAGAGCAAGATGTCACAGACAGTGTCTGATGCTCAGTCAGGAGGTCATTCTGGCCACCACTGGTGGATATGTTTATGCATCTGGTGGAGAACAGGATCTGTGCTGATAGCATAGCCTCATAATAGGAAAGCCATCCCTGTCCTGCTGAGATTCCTTACTGAGATAAAAGCAAAGAATTTTCTTCCAGTCAAAATCTGAGTTGAGACCTATAGGGAAACATGAGAGAGCGTCTGAGCATCTGCATTGAAGTGCTGACTCATCGGGTGCAAGTGAATTTCATAATGGCAATGACTGAGGAACAGGGTCCACCATTGCAGTATGTGGACTGTTTTGTCTAGTAGGTGCATTGTGAGGCTAAAGAGAGAATAATGGTTTGTGGTCCATGAGAAGGTGAAACTTCACACCATATAGAAACACATGAAATTCATTTTGGAATAATTCTTCTGTGCTGTGTTGAGCATCTTGGAGGTGAATGCTATTAGTTATGATGGGCCAGCATAGCCCCAAACCCAAACCGGGATGCATCAGTAGCCAAGACAAATTGCTTATCTGGCTGAAACATGGCAAGGCATGGGTGTGAATGGAGATTGTCCTTTAGAGTCATTAATGATTGGTCACATGCAGCCAGCCAAACAAATGACACAACATTATTTCATTAACTGATTAAGGGGACATGCAGTGTTAGTGGCTTGCATGATACGTTTATAATAATGAGCTATTTTGCCCAGAAAAGCCTGGAGCTTCTTCAGGTTAGTGGGTTGAGGAAGAGTGTCATTGGCAGTGATGTGGATGTTCATCTGCTGGAGTCCTGATGGGAAGTGATGTGTCTGAGATATTCAGTACAGGGCTGAAATACGTGTGATTTATCTAGATTGCACTTGAGATCTGTGTCCTGTTGAGTCTGAAATACAAGCCAAAGGTTCCACAGATGACATTCAGTGGAGGGGGACCACAATATCATCCAATAGTTGGTACAAGGAACATGTGTGAGTTGTTCCAAGAAACACTGAAAGACAGCTGCTGCACTTGCTACCCCAAAAACCAACTGTTTATGCTTATATGGACCATAGGGGGTCTTAATATCAAGTAACTGTGTGATAAAACAAGCTGGGACTTCTTTATTTCCCCTCTTGTTTTGACATCTTCCTCCTTAAATTCATTTTTTCCTATTTTGACTAATTATCATTAACATACATGAGTATAATCTGCATTTCCATAAAAAGAGAAAGGTTGGCCATCAGTCTCAAAGAATATAGCAACAGCTCTACTTTTGTGCTTAGTTTTGTGTAGGTTATTAATTTCCTTACTTATTTTGACCACTCCTAGTTAATATCTTTTGTTACAGGGTGAAATCACTAATTGTTTCGTGAATCAAATTACATTTTTGACTTATAAACAAATATAAATTCTGTAATAATTATAAACTTTTGGAAGAAGAAGTACTATGATTCTCAAAGTATTTATTTGGCTCTATTTGAAAACATGTTAGCAAACCCAGCCCTTATTTAATTCCAAAATAATTACCAGATTTGTCAAAAGCATTGGTTGTGTAACTATATCTGTTAATTTCATTATTTAAACAAATAATTTGGCCTAACCTTTGTGATAGAAAGAACTGTTAAAAGAGGAGAAATTTTTCGATATATTCAGTTAATTGAATGAATTATGTTTTAATTGTAATTTCTGTAAATTAAACATTGAACAATGTATAGTTTCAGTACATATTATTGTGAGGATATATAAAGGGCTGATTTTTGGTCCCAATACAGTCAGTCCACAGCCAATTTTTGGATGAGGAACCTGAATTGGTTAGGTCAACAACAATGCATCAATTTAAACATGAAATAAGTGTAACACAAATAGACCGTGTGTTAAACCAATGACAGTGTCTGTTCAATAGTGTCACATGTACCATATTATTCTGCAAGAACTGTGTGTTTGTGTTTTTACTGCTCACAGGTGTTCAACAGCAAACTATTGCAGCAGTGTGCTGATGTTTGCCTACAAACTATTAATGAGACTTATCAAAAGTTAACCAATAGAGAACTAGCCATATAACGGTCTACCATTGTTGAGTTGTGAGCAGTGACAGTAAAGAGCTGTGAAAAGCAACTGTGCAACTGTTGCCTACATCATTTATAGTAGTCACTGTTGAATTTACACCTCCATTTTTCAGCCAGTATCAAAATGCAGTACATCGACACTGAGAACCATCAACAAAGAAATAAAGTAGGTGAATGTCACAACTGCTGAGACACCTCATCAAACAGGAGCTGAAAATATGTCTGATATATCCACCTTTGAAAAATACTGCCCTAGTGTTAGTTTTTTGACCCTTTTATCTGGACCTCGGATGGGATACTCGAAGATCACAGCTTGTGCATTGGCTGTCACCTCAAACTATCCACAGAGATGGAGCTCACCAAACAGTTTCTTGATTATCACTCGCAGCATAGACCACTGTCAGAATGAAATAGATCCAATCGCCTTCAAATCTATTACCCTGTTGAGTTCCATCTTTACCTCATTGCAAAGTGCACCAGTGGCACCAGCCTGACCTAAAAAAACTTGAAAGGTTCATCAAGGTCCTGGTACAGCATTTGATTGGAAACCTATTTAACTGAACCAGCTCCTGTGAACCCAAACATCACGAAAACATCAAAGCCAAACAAGTTTCCCATGGAAGTACTATTCATCACAAGAAAGGTTAGGGGGTGGGCCACCACCTTTTATGCCACGTCAGCCATAAATTGTCAAAGAGTGGGGATCTATTGTCTTTTGTAGCTTACAAGACAATGGGTAGTGGGAGACAAAGGTGGTGTACCAAAGTGCAGATTCTTGCGATAATTAATAAGAAATGCTGAGGCATCTGTATCTACTTGCAACTGAAGTGGCTTCCCATTGAGATGCATATTGATGAACAACTTGTTACAAATTGTCACAAGCATGTCACTTGCAGGGATCATGATATTATTTTCCATCTGTCGGTGGCTCGAGGGTGTGGTGCAAGAGGACAGTGTGTGACACATCACCACAATGTGTCCTTTTCTCCAACAGTGATGGCATGAAGATGAATGCTTGGGGCAGTCAGCCAGATCATGTTGGGCAAAACAAGAAGGACATAAAGCAAGGGGCTTGTGGGAATCAGCTCACCATGGACATGTTTGTGCAGTGTGTGCACCATGGACATGCTGCACAGCCACAAATACTGCCTCCAATAATGTGCCTGAACCCAAGTGTCTGCCATGATCCAAGTTGACAATCGCTATGTCTGCCCAGGAATCGAGCTGGTTGTGTGCTGCATGACAAACTTCAGATTGATCAATAGGAAGGACTTCTTCTGACATGGGGTCTTCAAATTGTAGTGTCCATTGGCAGACCTCTTTATCTTCAGCCAGCACAATTATAGCATCCCTGACAATAGTATAAGTGTAAGATGCCTTTTATTGAGGGGTAATTAAAGGGTGCTTTCAGCTGAGACCTTGAAACTCTGAAGTCCAAGTACAATATAAATGATGAGGTTGCTTCCTGCATAGGTAAAACTCCATCAAATGAGAGGGAAATGGGATCCTGAAGTGGGACCAACTTTCTGAATGAGTGGTATACGTGAGTCATAATCCACAACAGGAATGTGCCTTAATGGTATTGACATTCATTACCTTAAAGGCAGTGAAGTGTTGTCTTAAATGTTTCATGTATGCCACCCAATTCTTGACAGACTCATCTTTGGTGGGGAAAGGGGATGGCCTGACAGTTGTTATGACTTTGCAGCAGTGCAGTGAACAGCCTGTCCAAACACCCTGTCCAACATAACTGTTGCAATTTGAAATGGCACTGGCTTTCCAGCTGCTGGTGCAGTAAATTATGAAGCACACCACCTCCAAGGATGCATCAGTTATCATTATTAAATCAATGAGAAACACACATGGAAAGTCCCAACCACCCATGTCATCACTTGTCTAGTAATTCCATGTACACACAAGAACAAGCACGGAGTTTGTTGACTAGTATGCTGAAGTGGCACTGATGGTCAGCAGTGTGCACAGGTCCTAATATGGTGCTGACTTCTGATGTTTAATCATGTTGACACCTGGTGGCCAGCTGCACAGAGCCTTGTGCATATGAGCTAGATAGCAATGGCTCACTTCGGCCCCTTGAAAAATGTTGGGGTAGCCATGGTGGCAGCACTGGTACAAGACAAGTGGTAACTCAGTCGGTTACCACATAATTCTTTTGAAATAATTATCAATGTCAGTGTCGCTGTAGACATAGGTAACATGAACAAGTGCTAAGATAGTCTGGAGTACCTGATACGACAAGAGTTGTCATTGGTGGAGAGTGTGAATGAGTAGGTTACATAGAAGTGTCCATAACACAAATTCATTACTTTATAATAATTAAATATTAAAAATGGATATTTATTGCCATTTTTTGTTTTTAAAGTGCCTAACTAATGTATGAGAGAATTATTAGTAATAAATTAAGAGACAGAATTGCTGGCCATTATGTGTCTTCAGCAGGAAAATTTTAGTACTGGTGATGGATGCAAATAATGGAAGGATGTGCTGAAGAGCATCTCTGGAATTTAGGGTAACTAGAATTGGGTACAGGGATCTATATAGCCCATGTAGTGTTGCAGATACTTAGATCCTTTTAAACATGCCGTATAGAATATGGAGCAACTGGTTACTGTGTATTCCAAAGGTGGGCAGTGCTTCTATGCCCAGTCATGCATTTAGTAAATTTAGAGGTGGTCATTCATCTATAAAATGTTACACTGTGAACATAAGTTGATTGATGAACAACGTGAATGTTATTACAAGCAGCTCTGGCTTTTATATTGTAGTTCACTTGGAGTAGGTGAGAGAGAAAGGGTACATGGAGCAAGTTTTACAGTTGGAATGATAGCATGTGCAAGAACCCTGGAGTAGGAATTATGGTTTGGGAATGTCATTGCTTGACTAAGATGTTACAGAGGCTTGAAGATCAGTGAAAGGCAGCAGTGGGTGGTGTTAGAAGGATGTCAGAGGAAGGCCTCAATTGAGAAAGTTATAACCTTGGTGGAGTAATGTGTTGAAACATTCAAAGCCTAGGTGGTGCAGGGCAACAAGGTGGGTGCTTCTGAATTATTTGAATGTGGGAGCTATATTAGTCATAGTGTGAGAGAAGAATGGTACTCACAAGATTGGTTTGTGAATAAGGTCTGTGGGGTAGTTGCAAGAGAGGAATACCTGGGAAAGGTTGTGGGCACAGGTGTTGAGGGATTTGCTGGTGGAACAGATATGTTTGCTGTGGATTCCTACACTGTAATTGAGAGAGAATTTGATGTGGAAGGTATGGCAGCCATCAAAGTGTAGTATATTGCTTATTGCTTGAGTTATGTGCATTCAGGTTTGAATGTGAGTTTCTATGCATTGAAGATCATCAAGGAAGATAACTTTGGATGTGAAAAAGGACAAGGTAAATTTGATTTGGGATAAGGAGTTCAGCTGTTGCAAGAAGTGGAATAGTTCTTTTTCACCATGAGTCCAGAGCACAAAGATGTCATTGTTGAATATTTACCAAGCCAGAACTCCGTGTTTCAGGACCTTGAGGACTGCCTCTTCCAAGCAGCCCATGAAAAGGTTGCCCTAGGATGGTGCCATCCTGCTTCTCATAGCAGTCCCCTTAATTTATTTGTAGGTCTGGCCCACTAAGGTGAAGTAGTTATGGTAAGGATGAAGTTGGGTAGGCTGACAATAAACAAAGTTATAGGAAGACTTTCAGATGGCTGTTAGGAGAGATTGTGTTTTAGTTCTGAGAGGCCATGTGTAGGTAAGATATTAACATAAGGCAATGTTACATCAGTAGTGACAAGGAGTCCATATGAGATGAGGGAGGGAGTGGATTTGAGACATTCCAAGAAGTGCTCAGTATCTTTCATGCAAATCAACTAGGAATGAGATGTTGCTTGTGAGATATTTTAAGCCAGATACTTTTTTAAGGGTGGGGGGAGGGGGGAGTTGAATTTTGCTTTTTGTAATTTGGGAAGTAAGCATAAGGTGGGTATGTATGGATCAGGAGGGGTGAGCAGTTCTATTGAAGCAGTTTTGAGTCCTTGTGAGGAGCCAAGGAGTTTCTGTAGCTTAGACTGGATGAGAGGAATGGGGTGATAAGGAACCATTTTGTATGTTGTTTTGTCCAGCAACTGACAATAGCCTGTTCCACACACACCTCATGATCAAGCACCACAGTAGTTGTGCCTCTCTCCACAAGGAGGATGTTGATATTGCAGTCTGCTTTCAGGATATGAATATTCAAGTGTCATTTTGAGAGAAGTCTGGGGTAAGTGCTATTTTTCAGGAAGAATTGTGGGCCCATGCTGCAACTGAGGAATTTCTAGAATACTTGGAGTGTATGGTTTTGCGGAATAAGAGGACGATCCCTTTGGGATTTGTGTTAGAACTGTTCTATGCAGGATTTGATGCTAACTCTACTGGTTGTGGCTTGGAACTAGGTGGTGAATTGGTGGTATTTCCAGTTGATGTTATGTGTCGAGTTCTTTGATTAGGGAACCATTAGCAAATGTGTTCACATCCGTATTCATAGAAAAATGCCATTTATTCAGTTATCATGACGGCTATTGGTGTACATGTTTATAGCAGTCTGTACGTGGTTTTTGGTGTAAGAAGTTATGTACTATACAATTCTGACAATAACTATGATTAAGGCATGCTCTTAATCTTTGCAGTCTATTGTTTTTGTTGCACATCTGTGATATGTTTTACATAATTCTTGTGCTTATCAAAGATAATATACTGTCCAATGTCTGATGTGTTACAGAGCCCATTTTTCATTGCACTGAAATTGATAATCCCTTCTGTGGATGACAATGATGAAAACCTTGGATGGATCAAACCAATTCATACATTAAACTGTGTTACATTGCCTGTTTATGGAAGCTATGTTTCTGGCAGTGAGTATAATCTTTTTTACATTTTGTGTTCATGCTTCACAGCCATTGGAACTACAGTCACAGAATACCTTAAAAATTAATCTTTATCTTTGACTGAAATCATAACTGTCCTGTTGAACAGCTTATCCCGTGTTTATCAGTCAGTCATGCTTATTAGGAAAGTTGAAATGTATTAAAATCACTGTATATCCCCAAATTCAAAATGAGGTTTTTTCCTGAAATTTTGTGTCCAGGAGTAGGGGGTCATCTTGCATTCATGGAATATGATGAGTTTTTCTTTTCTTTATGAAATAGAATGTCAAGCGTTCATTAAGCTGTAACTCTACTTTCTGCCATACCTATCACTTTAACCTCAAACATATGCACGTACCTTGAACATTGTTGTATGACAGCAGGAAGTGTTTGTTTTGGCAGTTTTTTTATCAGTTGTTTTTTGATTTCGGAGATCCCGTTTTCAAACTGTGCAGTAAAGTGTGTAATGGTTCATGGTGTGGAACAACATGGTTCAGAATCAAATTTTTCAACAGGATGCAGGCATTACTCTGATGCAGATTTCATTGTTCGGCATGCAGAATCAACAAACAGTTGTGTGGCTTTGAGAAAGTTTGGATGTGGCAGAAAGGCAAAGGAACTGTGAAAAATGTGAAGCTGACTAGAAAATCTTTCAGTGACCTACAAAGTGGAAGTTCCAAAAATACTAAAATGGAAGTAGTGGCATTAAACAATAAACTTACATTATATGAGCTAAATTACTGTTTAATTAAAAATAATAAAATAAACTTTCATTATGTCTCTCTGATGCTATGTACAAGTCTTACCCACAGTAACAGTACACTTGAAGCATGAAACAGCAAACAGCACAACTGCATTAGATTACAGCCAACCACTTACTAGATTGCAAATTATCTTGAACACATCTGCCTCATTGTGAGATTAAGCCACTATTTGACATCATACATTTTTCCTCACTTATCACGCTTTTTATTTTATGTTACTGCTGCTCACTTGGAAATATGACAGCACAACTTAGCACTGGTTTAGCTGAAGCAATAATGAAGGAATTTGTGTGGGCTCACAGTTGTAAAGCAACAATGGAATGGTACAATACAGTGTTACTTGCGATTGGTGCACTTTATACAAAGGTGCACCTGCTTGAGATTAAAGTGTGTGGGACTTATACCAAGTAGGACTAACAGAGGATACTGAACATGTATGGAGTAGGGCAGCACGGTGGTCACAGGTGTGTTTGATCATGGGAGAATGCCACAGAGATACTGAAGAAACTGAGCAGGCAGACCCTTGAAGATAGATGAAAACAATCCCAAGAAAGTTTACTTACAAAGTTTCAAGAACCACCTCACCTTTAAATGATGTCTCCAGGAATATACTACAACCCCCTACGTATTGCTGCTATAGGGATTGTGAGGACAAGATTAGATTAATTGCAGCATGTGTGGAGGCATTTAAACAATTATTCTTCCTGTGGTCCACACATAAATGGAAAGAAAAAAGCTCTAATAACTGTTACAGTGGGACACACTCTCTGCCATGCTTTTCACAGTGGTTTTCAGGGTATAGCTGCAGATGTGGATGTGGATGTAGATATGGATGTTAAAGCATTTAACGAGTTAAGAATAGTGCAATGGTATTAAAGTCTTACTGAAATAAAACTTGCCTGCATAAGAAATTGAAGAATCATCTAAACCAGCCTGGAAAAACTCAACTGACCTAACTTTCTTTATTATTACATATGCCTGAAATGTCAGTATCAGTATTGTGTTAGCCACTCTTTGAAATATTTAGTAAATGTATCATAGTTTGTTTCTTTGTGATAATCTCCTGTCTTCCTTGATTTAAAAAGGAGATGTTCGGGATAAAACATTGCAAGATGTCCTTATGTAGAAGAATAAGTCTGTCTCCCATGCTCGAATTCATGGACATTGTTCCTTTTGTTGTGTTACCTGTCCAGCCCTACTTGATAATGTAATTAGAACTGACCCACAGTTAATCAAAAACAAAAATTT